>NC_057810.1:117040677-117044692 GCF_018294505.1 Triticum aestivum
AGCAATGCCCAACATTGGTTTTACCATTTGCCACCTAGCCTTTTCTTTTCCCTTGGGAGTCGCGCTCCTGAGGGTCATCATTATTTTACCCCCCGGGCCAGTGCTCCTCTGAGTGTTGGTCCAAACTAGAGTCCTGTGCAGCGCCCCCTCGGGGAAACTCGAGGTTTGGTTTTAGTTGTACGGAGCGCTCATCTGAGTGTGCCCTGAGAAAGAGATATGTGCAGCTCCTATCGGGATTTGTCGGCACATTCGGGCGGTGTTGCTGGTTTAGTTTTACCCTGTCGAAATGTCTTGTTGTACCGGGATACCGAGTCTGATCGGAGTGTCTCGGGTGGAGGTCTATTCCTTCGTTGACCGTGAGAGCTTGTCATGGGCTAAGTTGGGACACCCCTGCAGGGATTTGAACTTTCGAAAGCCGTGCCCGCGGTTATGGGCAGATGGGAATTTGTTAACGTCCGGTTGTAGAAAACCCGAAGTTGACCTTAATTAAAATACATCAACCGTGTGTGTAACCGTGATGGTCTCTTTCCAGCGGAGTCCGGGAAGTGAACACGGTTGTTGGAGTTATGCTTGACGTAGGTAGTCCAGGATCACTTCTTGATCATACTTTTATCGACCGTGCTTTGCCTTCTCTTCTCGCTCTCATTTGCGTATGTTAGCCACCATATATGCTAGTCGCTTGCTGCAGCTCCACCTCATTACTCCATCCTTCCTATAAGCTTAAATAGTCTTGATCTCGCGGGTGCGAGATTGCTGAGTCCCTGTGGCTCACAGATACTTCCAAAACCAGTTTGCAGGTGCCGATGAGTTTGTGCACTTGACGCAACCAAGCTCAGGAGGAGCTCGATGAAGATCTTGTCCATTATGTGGTTTCGTGTTAGTTGATCAGTAGTGGAGCCCAGTTGGGGTCGATCGGGGACCTTTGTCGCATTTGGGGTTCTTCTTTTATTTTGGTTCCGTAGTCGGACCTTGATTGTATCTGGATGATGTAATGCTTTATTCATGTAATTGTGTGAAGTGGCGATTGTAAGCCAACTATGCATCTCTTTCCCTTATTGTATTACATGGGTTGTGTGAAGATTACCTCACTTGCGACATATGCCTTCAATGCGATTATGCCTCTAAGTCGTGCCTCGACACGTGGGAGATATAGTCGCATCGAGGGTGTTACAAGTTGGTATTCAGAGCCATCCCCGACCTTAGGAGCCCCCTCTGGTTGATCGTTTTTAGCGGCCGAGTTGTGTCTAGAAAAATGTTTTGAGTCCTTTAGGAATTATATATCGGAGAGCTTAGGAATTCTTTTACTTCCCAGTCTCCTCATCGCTCTGGTAAGGCATCCTGACGTAGAGTTTTGACCCTTCTCTTCTCAAATTTCACTAAAAAAATTTTAGGATCACGCGGGTATCTTGGAATCGTTCCGATGGTTTTATGATGAGAACATTGTCTTGGTGCCTCCTGTCAGGGGTTTAGTGGAAGTGTCCCGGGGAGTTGAGCTCTGAGGTGTTGTCGTCATAATTTTATCGTTGCAGTTCTGGAATACCTGAGTTTAGTACGCCGACATCGAAAATCTCTTTTATGCAGTTGTTGGTGAGATAACCCCGATAACCCAGTACTGAGGTGAGTACGGGAGTATTGCCATAACTTGTATAACGGATGCTTTTCGAAGGTTGAGGTAGATGATTTCCGAAGGTTTCTTGGTTATGTGTTGAAGGATGGATACAGCTGGATGTAGGATTTGTTAGTTTTGGGTGAGATATTATGCTTCCCCTGTATCCCCAACACCTGATTGCATAACCGGAAAATTTCGGGAGTTTCATAGGTGGGAAATCAAGTAGCTCTTAGGATATCTTTCCGACAGATGTATGATATGAAATTGGGGTTCGACGTCTAGTGGTCCGCCTATTCACGGTCGTTTTTACAGCGGTCTCGTTGTGTCTTAAAGAGTCCTTGGCTATGCTGACTCGGGGACGCTTCGTATGTCATGTGCACTGCCTTGTACATGATGGTGCTGTACGATCGAGCCCGTGTAGGCCCCACCACGAAAACTTCGGACGAAATCTCTATCATATGTTTGTTCCGGCTTATTTTGCAAGCCAATCCTTTGTTTTGTTTTGAGTTGTGGTATTCGAGTTGCTTCGAAGTCAAATGTTGATTCCATACCTTTTCCAAATGGTGTTCTCATACTTCTATGTGAATACTAATCCTTCTCGATCATCGAGTTTGTCATGTCAATCCTTTTAACTGGTGTGCTTCTCTTCAAGTGGATCCGTTCATTTTCAACATCCGCAAGATCAATTCTAAGTTCCTCAACAGTGTTCGTTTCTTCCATTCCAAATTGTCTTTGTTTTTCCCACCCTCCCTCCCTTTTGTTTTTCTTCAAGGACTAAGATTTCTTCTTCAAGTATTCATTTTATTTATGGGAAGTTTCTCCATTCTTTTCCGTCAATGTTCTTATCCGGTGATTCTCATGAAGATTCTAATGGAGCTTCAAGTTCGTCATTCCTCGTTCTTTTCTTCTCCGGTGGATTTAATTCAAGCTTTGGTATTAAGCATACTCCTTTTCTTTTTTTCCCCAATGCTTTTCTTATGCCGGTGCACCTCTTAATCATCCATTTCTCGCTATTTATTGTTCCGGAGTGCTCAAGATATCTCGAAGATTCGTGTTTCCACTCTGCATTCGTTCAAGCTCTTTCGAGATTGGTATCTCATTCAAGTCTTTTATTTCAACCGGTGCATTATCTCTCTTCAAATTGTTCAACGGTGTTTATTTTGAGTGGGCCCTAACCCACAGGTCTTTTTCCAGGATCTTACCTGACTCTTCTATTTTCCGAAAGCTATCTCAAATTCTTTTCCAAGTTTGACGTAAGAATGAGGTATCATCAGTCAAATGCCTTTCTCCTTGATCTTTCAAATTCTTTCATCGTTGGTTCAACCTTTCCAATTTTAATCCCGGAGATCTCAACAATTTGGTGGTGTTTCTCATCGTCATTCCCAGCATTTGAAGACCGAAGAAGATTTTTCTCTCTCAATCTTGCTCTATTCTCTTCAAGATTCGTGGTGCTAGCTTGTTGCCATCCTCTCATAATTGTTTTCGATTGTGAGAATCTTTTTCACCCATCAGGAGATATTCAAGAGTCTTCTCAGTTTGTCATCCGGAGTCCATCAATTCAGGTTTATTCATTCTCAGCCATCAGTTATCATTCTCCTATCTTGCCGGTGCCTTGTTCAAGTGATCTTTAATCGGCTCGTGCTCTCTTCGTTCTCATGTATCTAGATTGTCTCATGTATCTTCGTTCATTTCACTATTCTTCCCGGTGTTTCTTTGTCTTCCCTTAATTCATTTTCAATCCGTACGATGGTTCGTTCAAGATTTTTTTTTTCTTCTTTCTTATCATATCAATTCATTTGTTGTTCCAATCCTACCGGTGGTTCGTTGAAGACCTTCTCAAGTTTGCGCCATATCTCTCTTAATCCTTTCTACAAGAATAAGTAGTATGCCAAATCCGTTGCTTGTCATCAATTTAAATTGGTGAAGGATACGCATAACATAATTCTTATTCTGGTTTCATCCAAGTGATTAATCCTTTCCTTCAGAGTTTGTTCAGGAGGAATAAATTCTTGGCTGCTTGTTGTTCATCTTTCTTCCGGAGTTCTAAGTTTTCCGCATTATCTCGTCGCGAAGCTCCATCTAAATCATCGCAAGGCTTCACCTTGTGTTTCAACTTCTCTTTCTTTTTATCATCCTTTTATTACCGGAGTTCTTCATGGAGGCTCTACATGGTGGTTCATCAAGGATTCCTTTCATTCTTCAATTGTTCTTCAGGTTTTCTCTCGAAGTTATGACCCGCCAAGCTAATACTCTAAAATAAACATGGTGCTCAACACATGTTTTGTTTTGAGGAGCTCAAGTATTCTTCATCTTGCATTTCGAAGTGCAATTCTTTCAACCGTATCGTTTGAGGTGGTATTATGTCATTCTTGATAATTTGAGTTCATGTTTTCATGATTCACATGT
>NC_057810.1:117045920-117080413 GCF_018294505.1 Triticum aestivum
GCGCCGGCCAACCCCTCAAGCGCCACTTGGCGCCGCCCAACTGGCCAGCCGCCGCGGGCCAGGAGCTCTCCACCTCTCCCGTAGCGGCACGTCGCCTCCCCAGTGCCCACTTCGTCGTGGCCCTCTGAGCCCATGGGAGGCCCGCCTCGGGTCGGATCTGGGCCCGACCCCGTCGCCCGTACGCCGCAGCCCGTCGGCTCCCCGCATGCCCGAGCCGCTCCCTCCTCGATCCCGATCTGGATCGAGGGGACGAGGGGTTTCTGCCCCGCCTCATTGGAGTTGCCTCCGCCGCCGGCGATCACCTTCACCAGTCCGCCGCCTGCATCAGGTCACCGGCCTCCGCGCCCGTCTCCTCCTTCCTTCTCTGGCTCGACCTCTCCCTCACCTCGCTCTCTCTCTTCTCCCCGCAGGATCTGCCGCCGCCGCCTCGTGAAGCTCCGCTCGACGTCGGTGGCCCTCACCGATGCCGGGAATGGAGACCCCGCCCCGTTCTCCACCGGATCCGGCCGGTTTTGGCCGTCCCCGCCGCTGTCGTGCTGCCCTCGAGGCTCGCCGGAGCCTCAAGGTGCGCTGCTGCCGCCGTGCCTCGCTCCTGATCCGATCGGGAGGAGGACAACGCCCCCGTCGGCCCGGCCTCGTGGACCCTCCCCTTCAGGCCCAGCGCCAGCCAGCTCCCCGGCCCATCTCCAGCGCCGGCCTCGCTCGGCCTCCTCCCCAGCTCCCTTCGCCAGCCGCGTGGGCCGCAGCGCCAGGCCCAGCCGGGCCACCTCCTCCGCACCGCGCCAGCCCAGCTGCCCTGCCTCTCCCTCCGACCGGGCCGCAGCCCAGGGGTGAGCCGACCCCCAGCGCCCCCTCCTTTTTTTTTCTCCTGTTGTGGCCCAGCCAGTTTCAGCCCATATCATTTTTTTTCCAGTCCTACGAATTTAGCATTATCCGAGGAATTACAGATTTGCAGAAACCCCCTTGCACTTCATGCATATAATAACTCATAATCTGTGCATCATATGTAAAAACTTTATATATGTAAAATGCTTAGTTTTTCATCTAGATTAATAATATGCCATTTTCATCCCATGCTAAAATGCTTAAAATGTTGTTTGCATTAATTTACTCCTATGCCATGCTAAAATGCTTTATTTCATAACTAAATAACCGTAGCTCCGAATTAAATAAACTTTATATGTAAATGGGGTAGAAAAATGTCTAGTTTAACGTGGTGCACTCATCTTGCATGTTTAACAACTCTAAAATATTGTTTAGGGCAGAACAGTACCAAACCTAATTTATGCTCATGAGGAGTTTTCGAAATTGTTGTTCGTTGCTCCCGGCCTCATTTAACCTTGACTAGATAGGTAGTTTTCATTTGCTTCACCCTCTTGCCATGCTTAACAACATTTAATATTGTTGGGTACATAAACGGGATCAAACTAAATAACTTATCGTGGTGTTTCGTCAATATGCAACTCGTTGCATATTGAGCTCCATTTAATTTGTAGGATTGTTTGTGCAAATTGCCATGCCATGCTTCATTAAACCGGACATGCATCATACTTGTTTGTGCATCATGACTTGTTTATGCTTGTGTGTTTACTATGTTGTGTGCTTCTTTTCCGGTGATTGCTTCTTCGGGTTGGTTCCGATAACGTCGCGTTTGTGAGGATCCGTTCAACTACGTCTGTTTGTCTTCTTCATGGACTCGTTCTTCTTCCTTGCGGGATTTAAGGCAAGATGATCATACCCTCGAAATCACTACTATCTTTGCTATGCTAGTTTGCTCGCTCTTTTGCCATGCCAATGCTACGATGCCTACCACTTGCTTGTCAGCCACCCAAATTGCCATGTTCAGCCTCTAACCCACCAATGTCCTAGCAAACCGTTGATTGGCTATGTTACCGCTTTGCTCAGCCCCTCTTATAGCGTTGTTAGTTGCAGGTGAAGATCGAAGTTTGTTCCTTGTTGGAACATGGAGATGTTGTTCCTTGTTGGAACATGTTTACTTGTTGGGATATCACAATATATCTTACTTAATTAATGCATCTATATACTTGGTAAAGGGTGGAAGGCTCGGCCTTATGCCTGGTGTTTTGTTCCACTCTTGCCGCCCTAGTTTCCGTCATATCGGTGTTATGTTCCCGGATTTTGCGTCCCTTACGCGGTTGGGCTATTATGGGAACCCCTTGACAGTTCGCCTTAAGTAAAGCTCTTCCAGCAATGCCCAACATTGGTTTTACCATTTGCCACCTAGCCTTTTCTTTTCCCTTGGGAGTCGCGCTCCTGAGGGTCATCATTATTTTACCCCCCGGGCCAGTGCTCCTCTGAGTGTTGGTCCAAACTAGAGTCCTGTGCAGCGCCCCCTCGGGGAAACTCGAGGTTTGGTTTTAGTTGTACGGAGCGCTCATCTGAGTGTGCCCTGAGAAAGAGATATGTGCAGCTCCTATCGGGATTTGTCGGCACATTCGGGCGGTGTTGCTGGTTTAGTTTTACCCTGTCGAAATGTCTTGTTGTACCGGGATACCGAGTCTGATCGGAGTGTCTCGGGTGGAGGTCTATTCCTTCGTTGACCGTGAGAGCTTGTCATGGGCTAAGTTGGGACACCCCTGCAGGGATTTGAACTTTCGAAAGCCGTGCCCGCGGTTATGGGCAGATGGGAATTTGTTAACGTCCGGTTGTAGAAAACCCGAAGTTGACCTTAATTAAAATACATCAACCGTGTGTGTAACCGTGATGGTCTCTTTCCAGCGGAGTCCGGGAAGTGAACACGGTTGTTGGAGTTATGCTTGACGTAGGTAGTCCAGGATCACTTCTTGATCATACTTTTATCGACCGTGCTTTGCCTTCTCTTCTCGCTCTCATTTGCGTATGTTAGCCACCATATATGCTAGTCGCTTGCTGCAGCTCCACCTCATTACTCCATCCTTCCTATAAGCTTAAATAGTCTTGATCTCGCGGGTGCGAGATTGCTGAGTCCCTGTGGCTCACAGATACTTCCAAAACCAGTTTGCAGGTGCCGATGAGTTTGTGCACTTGACGCAACCAAGCTCAGGAGGAGCTCGATGAAGATCTTGTCCATTATGTGGTTTCGTGTTAGTTGATCAGTAGTGGAGCCCAGTTGGGGTCGATCGGGGACCTTTGTCGCATTTGGGGTTCTTCTTTTATTTTGGTTCCGTAGTCGGACCTTGATTGTATCTGGATGATGTAATGCTTTATTCATGTAATTGTGTGAAGTGGCGATTGTAAGCCAACTATGCATCTCTTTCCCTTATTGTATTACATGGGTTGTGTGAAGATTACCTCACTTGCGACATATGCCTTCAATGCGATTATGCCTCTAAGTCGTGCCTCGACACGTGGGAGATATAGTCGCATCGAGGGTGTTACACACGATCAGTCTTAGAATGATGATTCAAGAACCAACACGCTAAGAATGAAATTATTATCCTTTAACTACCAAGCAACAGAGTTGCTAGCAGTATTGATTTCACACGCCATGATTCATTTGTCGGCATTCCGGTTACAATAACACAGGAACCGAGGAATGAACAATGATGGCAAAAGTATCACTGTACCAAGAGTTCATAGGATGGTGTGCAATTCCTATAAAAATCCCGATATAAAAGATGGTAATACTCCAAGGTAGAACAGAGCAAAAGCTGGATTGGCATTTTGATCTGCGGAGTACAATTGTTTTGACCCAATCCTAGATATGGAAGAGGTACTGGAGTTTGTTTCTCCTAGTCATTCCGCGATAGAATGGCTTGACGGACCACAAGAGTAATAGGCATCGATAAACGAACGCACGCATACTCTTGACTATCAATTGATAGGCGAGGTTCGGAAACAACTAAGATGGGACAACTCAAAAGAACATATGATTTTCTGAGTTGTGGATGCATGGTTTAGCATGTCGAACGAAGTTCAACATAATTCTTCCGGATAACCCATGCAGAAAGGTAGAACTGGCAGAGCCACAATATATAATGGAGAACTCATCAAGAATAATCCTGTTGTGATATTTCAGTTCAACGAGGAACTTCTGCCATAAGTAGTTCATGGTATTTGGAAGAAGAAGACACCACGGACTTCAAGGACTATCGCAAAGGTTACTAATATCCTAAAGGCACTAGCAATTACTATCAACATGAAGTAGGTAGAGTGAATCTCGGGTTCAAGAACCCAGGAACAGAATACCTATTACTAGGTAGCATCACGGGATGCTTTCGAGAATGATGGCCAGAATCATCACACTGGGAACACAAATCATGGCTAAATTACTAGATGATCCCCTAAGACACCTAGGGTCATAATAATATCTCCAACATATATGTCAAGGTAACGGAGTACCTCAACTCACTGATTAGTGTGGTTAATCTGGCCCATGGGAACATTGAAACGGGAAGAAAGGATTTGCAAATGCATCAGACTACTTAGAAACCTGGGATGACTCGGACAGCATAACGGCTGTAAATGCTCAGAAAAGATTTGAGACATTCACAAAAATGGTGGCATAACCACTCAGAAGCACAATATTAAGGTTTCGAGATCAACAATTAACATACGGAAGTAGTAGGAACTGAACTGAGACTTAAATCCAACAATCTTATAAGTCCACTGATTAGTAACACATGATCCTAATAGAAAGAAGAGATAGCCTAGTTCTTAATCCCCGTAGAAGAGAAGATGATGACTCAGATCAGAAGGCCATGAGGTATAAGGAGTAAAAAGAGCCTTACGTTCCATCCCACAATCAATTCCCCTACATATAACTAAAGAATTTCTAGACTCAACATCGACCAGTTTGGCTTGGTAATCCTACAGGCAGTCAAGCTCTGATACCAACGCTGTCAGGACCCCGACTCAATGCCACATCGATCTAGCATGTAACACCTCATATCACTTTGCGGCCTCACGCACGGTATTCCCACGGGTGTCGCCTTACCTTTGCCCGGGACCGTTTGCGTCTTTTGGCACACGTATATGATAGTGTCGCTAGCATCCATATGATAAGGAGCCCGGGCTGACATGGCTAGTCGTAAACCCAAAGTGGCACAGACTTACAGGGACAGGCATCCATGACCCAACATCGAACGTGTCGGTCATCAGCGAGTGAATCCAGGCTGTAGCACTGGGCTAGTAGGACTCCGGTGGACGGGCTGTAGCGGGCTAACAGGACTCCGGTATTCATCGCGTGACATTTCCCCGAAGGGACAGACACAGGAACGAAGAAGGACACATGCCGGCCAGCCTAAGTGTTCCGGAGCAGTAGAAAGCTACCAAGGCTCAGTGAAACACTAGGAGACATTTCCCCGTAAGAGAGGCTACCAAAGATAAACAACTAGATGGTCAGATCCCACACATACCAAGCATTTCAATAACATACACACAATATGCTCGATATGTGCAAATACAACATGGCATCACAACATGACTCTACGACTCAAGTAATTTATTCAATAGGCTCCGAGGAGCGAGATATTACAAACATGGGTCTCATGACCCAACAATCAGAGCATACAAGTCAAAGCACATGCGGAAGCTTAACATGTCTGAGTACAGACATCTATAAATGAAAAAGGCTGAGAAGCCTGACTATCTACCAGATCCTGCCGAGGGCACAAGATCGTAGCTGAGGTAACAAGCTAAACGTCGAAGTCCACGTGGAACTACTAGTGAGACCGAAGTCTCTCTGCAAAAACATAAAATGGGCAAACGTGAGTACAAATGTACCCAGCAAGACTTACATCAGAACTAACTACATATGCATCATTATCAACAAAAGGGATGGTGGGGTTTAACTGCAGCAAGCCAGCTTTGACTCGGTGGCTATCCTGAACTACGACTGCAATGTAACTCTTTTGAGGTGGTCACACGAGTCCACATATTCACCATATCAATACACCACTATGGATCCGCTCCCATCTCCCTACGAGAACGCCATCCATAGCACTCACGCTTATCTTGCGCATTTTAAAGTATCCACTTTCACTTGTCTATGAACTGATATAAGCAACCCAGAAGTCCTTTTCCGCGGACACGGCTATTCGAATAGATGATGTTAACCATGCAGGGGTGTACTTCTTCATACATGTTTCCACCACTTAGCGTCTGCACACGACATGTGCTCGGCAGACTTCAAGCGAAAGCCGACGTGGGTGTAGACCACGACCTACCTAAACACTCAAGTCTCTAGTCCAGGTTTATTGCCTATTCGGGTTCCATCCATGAGGAGATCCGGCCGGAGTTTCGCTCACAGCCCCAAACAATGTGAACAGGGTTCCGTGACACCAAACGGGCGCCCGGTATACCCGGCCACGTGCCTACCGCATCACAGCCCACCCCTACGGCCAGCGCTGTCCACGGCCTCCAGCATACTACAAACACCAGAAACTACTTGCAACTCCTGGACAGAGGACGAGGGTGAATAAGAAGTCGAGCGGGGTCATATTTCAGGGCTCAATGTATGGTAGTAGCTGAATCATGGATCACAAACACAGAACTCAGTTCCTGAGGACGGCTGCAATGAGACAACCCACCATGTACTCCTACATGGCCTCTCACCGCTACCTTTACCAAATCGTGTTCACACACTTAGCTCACACACAGTAGGACATGTTCACACACCTCTGATTCATCCCCGATGAATCAGACCTGACTCAACTCTAAGCAGTAGCAGGCATGACAAACAAACATGAATGAGTAGGCACAACAGGGCTCAAACAACTCCTACTCATGCTAGTGGGTTTCATCTAGTTACTGTGGCAATGACAGGTCATGCAAAGGATAAAGGGGTTCAGCTACCGCAGCAAGTAACAGATGGATCGGTGTTATCCTAATGCATTAAAAGAGAGCAGGAGCGAGAGAGTAGGATTGTATCGGAATGAACAAGGGGGTTTTGCTTGCCTGGCACTTCTAAAGATAACATTGAGTCTTCATCAGTGTCAACGATCACATCATCGGTATCACGTCTATCGAGAGGGGACAATTACCGGCAACATAGAAGGGAACACAATCAATGCAATGCACAATATGATGCATGATCATGACATGGCAAAATGAATGTGTTTTGAGCTAATGCAACTAGCAACAGATTAAATGAAGTTGGTTTGAATACAAGATTCAAATTTAAACTCCATATGTGATTATTCAAATGCCATTTAATTGATTTGTGCTAAACAGCAGCTATAAGTTGTTCTAACATGCATGAAAATGGTACAGATGGATTCCTTGAATTTTTCTGATAATTTTTCATATATCATTTATTTAATTTGGAGCGACGGTTGAATTTCTATGAATTATTGAAGTTTAGGGCATTTTCTGAAATTCCTGAATAATAAATAAATCCAGAAAAGGATTTACTGCGTCAGCACTGCGTCACTGTGACGTCAGCAGGTCAACAGACGCTGCTGGTGGTCAAACCTGACGTGTGGGGTCCATACGTCAGTGACACAGGAGCTAATCCCGGTCAAACCCAACGCTGACTGGGGTTTGACCAGGGGTGGGGCCCACTGTCAGTGGCTGTGGGTTTAAATAGTTGGGTCATTAATACTAATTAAGTGTGCCACGTCGGCAGTCGCCGGAGTTTCGCCGGCGACGACCCAAAACGCGGCGGAGACGCACCGGGGTGGCTCGGGTTTCGTCTATACGGCACCGTTCGGTGCGCCCTTTGGCTCTACGGAGAGCTGGCGCGATGGCGCGTCGGATGGTCGTGGTCTCCGGGCCTGGGGTGGCCGGATTCGACGGCGGCGAGCTCGGTTGCGGCCGCCGGAGCTCGGGTGAGACACGGGCGACCACTAGGGGGCACGAGAGGGCGAGCTGCGGCAGGCAACGGGCTCGTGGAGACGTTCTGAGCACGATGGTGCACTCGGGTGGGAGCTCCAGTGGCTGCAGGTGACGGCGGCGACAAGGTCAGCAGCGGCCAGAGTTCGGCCACGACGGAGCTATGGCCTAGAGCTCGCAAACGCGAGGGGAAAGAGAGGGGTTCTGCACGGAGGCTCACCGCGAGGTCGATGAGCAGCTCGGGGGTCTCGGGGAGGCGTCGGAGGCGGCGAATCGACAGCGGCGGTCCTCGGTGGCCGAGGAGGGGAAAAGCGTCGGGACGGTGCTTCGGGGCTTCTCCGGTCGCGTGAGCCGACGGAGAGGTCGAGGGAGGCACTGCGGAGCTCGGGAGCGTGTCGGGGAGGAGAGGGGGTGGCGGTGGCCGCGAGGGCAGCGAGGGTCAGCGACGGTGGCGCTCGGCCGATTGTGTGCGAGAGGGACGGAGAAGGGGAGAGGCGATGGGAGAGGTCGAGGGGGTTCCAGGGGGTCGGGGCAGCGCCGAGAGGATGACGCGAGGCGTCGCGGTGTCCAGGCGATGCAGACGAGCAGGGTGGTGGCGTGGCAAGCTCGGGCGCGTGCGCCGAGTCCCTCCTCTGCCTACTGGCGCGAGGAGAAAGGCGACAGGGAGGAGGAGGTGGGCTGGGCCTGCCAGCTAGGCCGCCAGGTAGGTTTGGGCCGGGTGGGCTGAGAGGTGAGCGCCAGGTAGGCTTCTGCTCTTTTTTATTTATTTCTGTTATGTTTCTTTTATTTAATATCTTTTGCCATTGTTTGAATTTAAACAAATTCAAACAATGCCAAAAACTCCTCTGAATATTTTTATTTTGCTAGATGGACTTTTCCAAAAGCTTATAAAATATTTCAGGGGTATTTGAAATTATATTCTAGTTATATGAATATAATTCAAATTCAAATAGCTAATGATTTAAATTCAAAGTCCCAAAAATAAATCCTTTTAAAATGTTCATTATTTTTGGTTTGGATCAAAACCCTTGCCAAAAATATTAAACATCTAAGAGGAGCATTTTGGAACAATGAATGAGATTTTAGGGTTTTTGCCCTTCTTTTATTTAGGGTTTTGAGGCTTCTGACTTCCTCAGTTCAAGTTTTTAAAAATTTAAACATGATGCACAGATGGAAGCAAGCACAGGACAGGCCAGAGCTAGGGATGTGACACGAAGCGCCGCCGCCTCGAGGCGGAACTTGGGCAGGAGCATTTTTGCCCTCCGGTGGAGCAATTATCAAAGCACCCGTCCACCCACATATCAAATTATCAAATTACCGAACACAAATTAAGCCAACATGATGAAAGTGACTAAATGAAATCCCCGTGTAACCTCAAAAACACTTTGCTTATCATAAGAAAACCGTTTTGGCATGTCCTTTGCCTCAAAAGAATTGGGCTACCTTGCTACGCTTTTGTTACTACTATCGTTACTTGATGGTTACAAATTATCTTGCTATCAAACTACTCCGCTACTTACAATTTTAGCACTTGCAGACATTACCTTCCTGAAAACCACTTGTCAGTTCCTTCTGCTCCTTGTTGGGTTCGACACTCTTACTTATCGAAAAGTCTACAATTGACCCTGTATACTTGTGGGTCATCACAATGCCCAATATGTTTATAGGAGTTTTGACATACCATGCTTTTGTGGGTCTGCTTGTGCACAAGCTCTACACCCTGCTTGTTCAAATCTGCAACATCTAATTTTGGATTAAATTCCATATATTTCCCTACCACACAGGAGATGATTTGTCTAGTCTCGACCATATGCTTTAGAAGTGTCTATTTCGCATTGTAAAAAAATACTGGAACAATACTACTGCAACATCTATGAAAATCTAACTACTAGTACCTACACCGGTCCCTAACATCCAAACTCCAAATTATTCAAGCCTTAATGTTTTGAGTTTCTAGTCTTTTGTAGGTTTCCCAAAGGTACATAAGTTGATGGAGGTTTGGAAGATCTATAAGCTGCTGAAGATTTGGAGGACCTACAATTAAGTTGTTTGTTTTGGATTATAAGACATTGTATGCTCATTTTGGTCGTGTCGCACATCTAGAAACATATGTACTTTTCCTTTTGCGGCGTAATGTCCATATATATTGTCGTTTTGTGCATGTATCTATAAACATATGTATTTGGTTATGTCAATCGAACTAAGTTTATGGTTTTGGATGAGGCCTATATGAGTTTCATTGAACTGTATGTTTACGCTCTGATTGCCTCAACATAGTAAATGAATATTAAATTAGCTATATGTTGCCATAACAGTTTGCTAGTGAAATGCAACATCATGGCATGTAAATTGTCGTGTAAACATGTTTCTGTCGTCCTAGCAATTGCACTACCGATAACTATAGTTCCTATGCCACAAGAAGCCTGCCGGGAGAAAATGAACTTCTGGCAGATACATGGCCAGGGTAGTAACCGCTGGGAGAAGTAATCTTTGGTTGCTGTTGTCGTGGCAGTTCTATCTGTGGGAGAACTGATCTCCCGGTAGTTTGTCTGCCGTCTTAATAGCTTTGTTCGGGCAGATTACATGTCATTGCATTTAAGTTGTGGTGTACTGGTGCGAGCACGCAGACCACCACCACCATGGCCACTCGCTCTCCTGTCTCGCCACCTGCCTCGGGACATGTGGTCGGTTTGGGTAGGTGGACAGAAATGGGGGAGGGGAGGAAGGAGGCACATGTTGTCGTGGGTGGCGCCACCACACACAGAGTGAGTGGGTGAGAGACAGACGGACGGATGATGATGGCGCCATTGGGGGAGTGGGAGTCGAGCGATAGTGGTCGTCTGGTCGTCGGTGAGATGGTCTTGGTCATCCATACTTATTTGGTAGGGGCCGGACTCAAGTGGCGGCTGTGAGACCGTCAACCCACTAGGCCTAGTGGCACATACTATTTTCTTTCCCTATAAAAGAAAGAAATAAATTTATTATTTTCAACCTAAAAATGTTTTTATCCTACAAAAGACGAAGCCCTTGATTTGTTATCACCGACCATAAAAGAATGTTATCATAAAAAAAGGATCAAAAAAATTATAAGAAAAGTCGTATTTCTTTCGCTTCAGTTGTGGTGCATGTGGCTGGAAATTATTATATGCTAGTTGTCTGGTGAGCTGATCGGTTTCTTCAGCTTTACAGACAGGAAAGAATTATGTTAAGTGTGTGCACACGCGTCTTGTTTGTTAGATTTGTGTGTGTTCAGATGGCAGTGTTCTCGTGGTGTAGAAAATATTGTGAAAAAAATAAAGGTCTACTAGGTTCATCCTGTGACTCTGTTTAGCAGTTCATATGCCTCGCCTTGCAAGGATGTGATCTTGGTAACTGATTCACGGTTCAAGGTTTAGGTTTCCTTTTTTTTCTTTTCCTTTTGTGGGTAGGTTTAGGGGTTATTTCGGCTTGTGCAAATTTGGCCTTTTGCAATTACACCATACGAAACAAAGAGTAGAGTCGAAACATGAAAAGGAAGATCAAGAGACACTGATTTTGATGAACTTCAATAACTTTTAGCTTTATGGATCTATGATAATATCATTGGTTCTTGGATATAGCCATAAACCGGACCAGACTATCTCTCGAATAAAATATATTGGAAATTAGTGACCCTACCAGTTTGTTACGCTCAATGGCCAGCCCCGCCACCGACCCGAAAAAAAGACCAAGAAATTGGATTGTTTAATATGGTTTTCATAAAAACTGGAGCAATTAAACTGGTAAAAATTAAGGTCTGCGAGCCAACATGCCGCAATAACCGAACTCACTTTGTTCAGGGCTAAATAGATGGAAATCATTTTCTTTGACCTTTTTTCTCTATGTATTTTTTCCTACCCATCGAACACAATGAATCGATGGTTCAATCGCTAAAAACCTTAGCGTGCCCCACCCATGCACCTAAATATCTTGATCATACCTTATTTCATTACTTAAAATCGTGGTCGCCACACATAGATAGTCATGATCCAAGGTGAAGCTTTTCTAAATTGTTTCCCTGGTACCCTGCTAGAGGGAATTCGCCACCCATCTTAATCAATAACACCGCCAAGCTGCTCGTCAATAAGGCATGATTAGTCAACCCATGACTACATATTTGTAGTAGTAGCTGTCTCACCATATCTCTCTTTTGCGCCTTGATATTTAAATCATGGGTAAGTAAAGGAGCAAGTAAAATGGATTACTTTAATGATAAGTAGATCCATAATGGCGCGTGTTGCGGCGTCCATTCTAACGATAGTGTTCTTAAATAAAGGGACTAGGAATATGTAAAGAAGTTCTTAAATAAAGAGACGTTAAATATGTAAATTTGTGGCAACTCGCCAGAATATTATCAATGATCGATAGTTGGTTGGAGCTTGATTTTGATGTGTACATAGGACATGTCCGCCTATTAGCTATTTCCCCAATGATACTACATCCACCTTAGACATACTTCTACACCTATGATTAGACATACGTGACATGACACTAAGATATTGAAGCAAAATTCACACACACCAGAACACGAAATGTGCATATCACCAAAGCATGTTGGAAAACCAACAATACAAGGTCACCATCGCTGCTACAGGAGCATTTGAGCTACATTCACAAGTCAATAAAAATTGTGATACAATACATCTTGGGAGGGGTAACATTTAATTATCCAATAAAACTTGGGAGGAAAATTGTATGGTCATGCATAACATCGACCTTGGAAAAATTTATTAATGTTGGTCAAAGTCTTAGTGAATACAAACATATGATTTACAGGAGGAAATTTGGTTCTATGTCCTCGTCAAAGCAAATTAACTATACTCACTAGACTGACCTTTGTCTTCTTTATTTAGCCTCTCAGTCAAATTTTAAGCAATCACCACACATTTCACAACTGACAAAAAGAAACTTCACTACACAGTGGTTGGATTAGTCAAAGATTTCTTATCTTACAATAAAAATCTACGATTACTTATGAGCTAATATAAAATTATACCCAGAAAGATTAGGCATTGCTATATCTGTCAGTGCACACTTTAGAATTCTTGCAACAATAGTGATACATGTAGAAGATGGCAGGCACCTAACAATAGTCAAAATGGTATAGGCATGTCTCCAAGGTTCAAAGATCCTGAGAAAACCGTGGTCTTCAATAAAATCCAGTGTCTCAAAAAGTTGGCCAAAATATTTCTACAGACAAGAGATAATTGCTAATCCATAGCACTGTCTCAAGAATGACTAATAATATGATGTAAATTTTTTTGACAAGATAACGACATATGCTATGATACCTAGATTTTTATCTTAGTAAGTGAGAAGATGCTCAGAAATCAGAATCAGTAGATGCCTTTGTTGTGTGACTGAACGAATGCATTGACGTACCTGGCAGTCTCACATATATAGCTAGTGCTCCAGATCATCAACTTCATCTACAGATTCAGATAGGCAGTAGTTGAGAATCAACAATGAACAAAGCACAGATCGGCAAAGCATAGTTGCAAAAACAGACATGGTCCTCCTGAGGAGGGGCTTACTAATAGATTGAAGAAAAGCCCCAGAATGAAGTCCACATTCAACATCAACAGGTCCTAGCCAGCGCCAACTTATGTCGCAGGTCACGGCTGCGTCGCTGTGAAGGAAGAGATGAAGAAATAATGAATTATTTCGCGAGGCAGTCAGGCAGATAAGGACAGGAACCTCTCTCCACTATTAGCATCTCATGTAAGAGGAAGGGTGCGATTTGTACCTACAGGTGAAGGAACAACCGATGTACAGGGAACGGGGGAGCACTTTGACCATCTTCGACGACTCCTCACCTAGGGACGCCAGTTCTAACGGCAACACCGTGAAGAGAGCTGGAAATTCATCATGGAATCTATTGTTCGAGGTCAAGATCGGGAAGGGGGCAGCTCTTATACTCAGTTTAAAGGTCCGTGCGATAAGGGGTCTGCTACAAATGCTCTAAGGCATGTGGTTAATTGGGCCTCTCCCACCCGGATTTGAAGCGACGGCGGCGGAGGGCGCGCGTGCCTTCCCGGCTACGGCTGTAGGAGCGCCACTCTGGATGATGAAGTTGCCCTGGTGCTTGCGGGGATGAGCGGTGGAGGCTTGAACCGTGACGGGCGTGACACGGCCGGCGTCCATGACTTCCACGGTGATGGGCGACGGCTGGGAGGCGTCCTTGGCAGCACTACAGAGCCGGGGAAGGTGGTCCGGAGTGGGCGGAGGGAGATAAATGCCCGCGGAGAGAAGGGAGAGTGGGAATTGCCGTGTTGAAATGTCTCTCCCCCCGAATCTCGCTAGCGATAGGGTTCACCCCTGGGTCGGTCTCCCGCCCCGTGTTTCTAAAGGTTGAGGGGGAGAATTTGCCATGCCCTGCAATTTTTCTTAAAGGCCACAGTCCGATACGGTATCTGTTCGGGCCACTATTTCACCCAAAACTATAAACTAGCGGTTGTTTTGCAGTTCGGCGCGATATAAGGGGTCTGCTAGAGATACTCTTAGAAATTTCTTTCAGAGCAGAGTCCCCTTAGGATAGGTAGCCCACGAGGAGAAAAACATGGTGTCTAGTGGCAGATCCAATTGCTAGAAATGACACAGGCATGAAATCTGATGGCTTACATGGCTAATAGCGCGAGAGGGCTCGGATTAGGCTCGGTTATACTGTCCTAAATTTTAATAGAAGATTTGCATAGCACATGAGTGGAAACCGGACAGCTGAATGCCTCTTGTTTTCATTTTTAGTGTTTGAATCAGTGAAGAAACGTGAGAAGATGATGTGCATGCATGTAACTTAACCAAGAAAATGATGCCTATGACACAATGCAAATGAGCGACTCAATGAACTCATATATGTGAGGGAGAGAGAGAGGGGGATGTGGGTGAGAGGCAGGCGTATGGTTTTTATTTGTACTTATATGAATGAACATATTGAGAGAGAGAGAGGGAGAGAGAGAGGGAGAGAGAGAGAGCGACTCAATTAAAAGGAGGTTATATTCTTGGTTTCGTCCCGCTTTGTTTGGTCCCGCTTCAATTAAATTCACGAACGCTATTTGGTTTCATTACTTGCCACCCGTTTTGGCCCAACGGCGGAAGCCCATCTAGCGGTGCATTGTGGGCCAGGTCTGGAGAGCTGGCAAACCTGCCAACCGGCCACACACACTTTGTCCAATTGACCCAGCTAGAGATATGAAAGGATTTTTTTTCTCCCGTCGCAACGCACAGGCCTTTTTGCTAATTCATAACAATACAAAAAAGGGTTTGATGCGGTCTAGATCTTTTGGGCGTATGTGATCACCTGATCCAATAAATTTTCACATCATAATGCCATCGCGTATGAACAATATAATGCTACATGATCGATCTCTTTCCATGCTTTGACTTCTCACTTTTCACACATCTATATGCACAGAATATTAGCTCTAATCTTGACGCGTGCACTCGTGGCCGGATCGTGCAGAGCTGGCTGGGTGTGGACGTTGGAGGTTGCGCAAGTGCTGATCGTGCGCATGCATGTAGGTAGCGCAAGGGCCGGGCATAAGCATCCATGAGTTTGTTAGCAGAGAAGTCGTGCGGCCAGTTTGCATGGGCGGTGTACCTGCGTCTGCATGTGGATAGATTAGTTGAAATAGTGGTCGGTTTGGTGGCCGGGTGGTGTGTATGCACCTGGGTATAAAAGTCCCTCTGCTGTACTGCTTGTAGCCACGCCGGTCTGTTGCCGCGCCACGGTGACGGTATATGCCGAGCCGAGGGGGAGGGGCCTAAGGAAGATGTAGTCTTTGTTGGAACCGTGGTATGCGCCCGGTTGATGTGAGAGTTTTTCCTGGGTTGTGCTGTGTGTGTGCGTGTGTACCTCCATGTATGTGTGTTTGAGTAATTGAGTTGAATAGAAGACAACATACAAGCCGTTCGGCGACTGGTGCGTTCGTCGCCGGAAAATTCTGTTCATCTTTTTCTTCCTTCGTCTGGCGTTCGTCGACGGAGGGCGGTTCAGCGTATGTCGCCGTTGGGTTTGTCCCAACATTTGGTATCAGAGCTTGGTTATCTTCGGCGTGGTTCGCTTTGCCGGAGGCGTACTGGCAATGGCGGCGTTCGTTGGAGGCTGCGCGAAGCTCCGGGCCATGTGTCGGCCTATGGAGGTGCGCGGCGCTGCGACTGTCATGGTGGACGTGAAGGCGGCACGTGGTGAGACCACAACGAGCACAACAGGCATGGAGGTCGTGCCGGAGCGGTTGCGGGGCGCGGCGAGCGCATGGCAACGATGATGCACAACGAGTCCGGATGCGGTGGTGGCACACAGCTTCGACGTCGAGCGACGCGGCAACCATGGCGCTGGCGCGACGAGCACACCACACGTCGCAGCGGGCGCGGAGGCACGCACTGGCGTCGAGCGAAGACAACCATGGAGGCGCGGTTGCGCATAGAGGCGCACGGTGGCATCAGACGGAGGCGTTCATGGTGACGGTCGACGGCGAGCGTGTCAAGATTAAGGGGGAAATTACTAGCTCTAATCTTGACGTGTGCGCTCGTGGCCGGATCGTGCAAAGCTGGCCGGGTGTGGACGTTGGAGGTTGCGCAAGTGCTGATCGTGGGCATGCATGTAGGTAGCGCAACGGCTGGGCATAAGCTGTTGGGAATTTAGGCACTCGATCTCTCAATCACAGAGAAGACAGGCTTTTTGCGTCGCGTGCAAACTTGCGACTTTTCACGTTTTTCTTACAGCTATTTATTCTGTTACAACGGGAAAGAGGCAGGTAGCGATCCTAACTACGCGCCACGATCCGCCAGACTCGCGCCATCCCACGAGAGCTGATCGTGTCTCCTACGCTACCTGCGAGGCCATCGGGTCGATCGTGGTGACCACGTCCAACCGGCCCAAGCTAGCTACTTGCACGGCGCGCACATGTCGCGGCTCATGCATTTCTGTTTATTTGACAGAGAAACAACCTGGCCTAAGCACAACGACTAGATTAGCTAACAAATCACCCCCCTAATCTTGACGTTGGCGAATTATTTCAACCATACCGATCCTCTTCTTCAGCTCCTGAAAGATGAGACGTCCAAGTGCCTTCGTCAGAGAATCAGCCAGTTGATCACTAGTTCTGACGTAGTCGATGTAGATTCGCCCCTGCTCCACGCACTCACGAATGAAGTGGTACCTGATCTCTATGTGTTTACTGCGATCGTGGAACACAGGGTTCTTCGCCAGGGAAATCGCCGACTTGTTGTCGACGAGAAGCTTCGGCAGAACGGCCTCCTTGTTCAGCATCTCGCCAAGTAGCCGCGCCAGCCAAATACCCTGACACGCAGCGGTGGTGGCGGCCATGCACTCTGCCTCGCACGATGAGATCGCCACCACCCTTTGCTTCTGGGACTGCCAGCTCACCGGGCTCTTGCCGAGGAGGAAGATCACCCCCGTCGTGCTCTTCCTGTCGTCCGTGTCCCCGGCGTGATCCGAGTCGCTGTAGCCGGTTAGCCGCAGCTCCCCCCCGCCGCGCTCATATGCGCAGCCGTGGTCCAGTGTCCCCGCTATGTACCGCAGAAGGTGCTTTACGGCGGCGTAGTGGTCGGAGGCAGGCTTCTCCATGAACCTGCTCAAGTACCCTACTGCAAACGTAATGTCGGGTCTTGTGTGTACCAGATACCTCAGCCCGCCGATGATGCTACGATACTTGGTCTTGTCCACCGGGGCCGCGGCGCTCTCCTTGCTCAATTTGAGCCGAGCCTCCATGGGAGTGTTGCAAGGGTTGCAGTCCTCCATGCCCGCACGCTCCAGCAGCCGCTTGGCATAGGCCGCCTGCCCGAGCACGATCCGGTCGCGCTCCTGGCTCACCTCGATCCCGAGGTAGTAGCTGAGCTTGCCCAAATCGCTCATGCGGAACAGCCTGGTCATTTGCTGCTTGAAGACGTCGATCTCTGATGTGGCCGCGCCGGTGATGATGAGGTCATCTACGTAGACTCCGACGATGAGGAGGGAGCCGCCTGTGCCGCGTCGGTACACCGCGTGCTCTGACGGGCAGCGCTCGAAGCCCAGCGCGCAGAGGCTCTCGTCCAACTTTGCGTTCCAGGCCCTCGGCGCCTGGCGGAGCCCATAGAGTGCCTTGCGGAGGCGCAGCACTTTGTCTTCCTGACCGGCCACAGCGTACCCCGGCGGCTGCTGCACGTAGACTTCTTCGAGCAAATCCCCGTTCAGGAATGCGGACTTGACGTCCATGTGATGAACCTGCCAGCCGTGGTGCGCCGCGAGTGCGATGAGCACGCGCACCGAGTCCATTCTCGCGACTGGTGCAAAAACTTCCTCGAAGTCGATGCCCTGCCGCTGGACATAGCCTTTTGCCACCAAGCGCGCCTTGTGCTTCACCACGGCGCCACGAGCGTCCTTCTTCAGTTTATAGACCCATCTCAGGCCGATCGGACGGTGACCAGGTGGGAGCTCGCTCAGCTCCCAGGTGTTGTTGGCGATTATACTCTGCATTTCTTCGTCCATTGCTGTGTGCCATCCCTGATCCCTTTCTGCCTCAGTGAACGAGGCCGGCTCCTCGCCCGCGAGCAGGCACAGGTCGCTGTCGCTGTAGACGGCCTCCACCTCCTCCGTCGTGTCCCACACGTTCTCAAGGGTGCGGTACCGGCGCGGCGCCTCCGCGCCGGCAGGTGCTTCCGATGCACCGGTGGGTGGTGAGACGAATTCAACGCCCGTTGGTGTCGAGATGGGCGTTCCGTACGTCGGGGAGGCAGGTGAGGGCGCGCAGGTCGCGCTCTGTGGCGTGGATGGCTCGGTAGTGGGCGTGGGCACCGCATCATGCGTGCCAGGGGAAGCATGCACAGGCTCTGCCCGGGCCCCAGCAGGCACCAGCTCGATGGTGAAGACGTCCATGCCGACGCTCTGTCCTTCTGCCACAGAGCTCCAGTCCCATGATGCACTCTCGTCGAACACGACGTCGCGCGACACATGAGCTCGCCCGGAGGGTGGGTGATAGACACGGTAAGCCGCTGATCCAGGCTCGTACCCGAGGAACACCATGGGCACACTCCGGTCGTCCAGCTTCTTCACGTTCGGGCGTGTCACCTTCACGTGAGCGACGCACCCAAAGGTTCGAAAGTGCTGGACACTTGGCCGGCTCCCACACCACGCCTGGTATGGGGTCATGCCGGTCACGCTCTTGGTTGTCGCCCTGTTGAGTAGGTGCACCGCAGTCGTCACGGCTTCGCCCCAGAAGCGAGCCGGAACACCCTTGGCCTTGAGCAAGCACCTTGCCATGCCGACGATCGTCTGGTTACGGCGTTCGACCACGCCGTTCTGCTGCGGCGTGTATGGGGCGGTGAGCTGCCGGTGCACCCCCAATTCCGCGAAGAACTCCCCTAGGCTAGTGGAGTTGAATTCACCCCCACGATCGGTGTGCAGAGTCTTGAGACGGTGGCCGGACTCGCGCTCTGCTGCTGCCTGGAATTGACGGAGCGCCGCTTCCGCCTCGTCCTTCGGAGTGAGCAGCCGCAACCACATGAAGCGACTCTTGTCGTCGACGAGCAGGAGGAAGTACCGCTTCCCTCCCGGCGTAGCAGGGGAGATCGGCCCGCACAGATCCACGTGTACAAGCTCGAGCACCTCCCCGGCGCGGTTCAGTGCTTGGCGAGGGAAAGGAGCTCGACGGTGCTTCCCTGCCAGGCATGCCTCGCAGACGCGGTCCACCTCGTCGAGGAGGGGCAGACCGTGCACCATGTTGCCCCGTGAGAGCGAACGGAGCGCCTGGAATCCGATGTGGCCGTAGCGCGCGTGCCACAGCCATGCTTCGTCGCCAGCGTGCATTGCAAGGCACACTGGTCGCGCCAGGTTCAGGCGCAGTACGTACAGGCGTCCGTGGCCTCGCTGCACAGGCGTTCGGGTCGCGCAGCGTGAACTCGCCGTGGCGAACGTGCGCGTTGTAGCCACTCTCGTCCAGTTGCCCTATGCTGACGATGTTGCTGCACAACCTGGGCATATAGTACACCTCCGACAGAATGAGATGCTCACCGTTGAGGCATTGGAAGAGGACGGTTCCTCTCCCCTCGATCTGCACCGTAGACCCGTCCCCCAGCTTCACCGCGCCGCGCACACCACAGTCCAGCTCGGAAAAGATCTCGCGCCGGCCGGACATGTGGTTGCTCGCGCCTGTGTCCAGGAACCAGGCCGTGTCGCACTCTCCTCCGTTCGGCACCGTGCGCGCCTGCGAGTGCTCCTCGTTGAGCAGGACGTGCTCCACGGGCGCCTCCGTGGGTGCGGTGAGCTCGCACAGACTCGCCAGGAGGAGCGTGGACTCCTCGGTGCCGCCCTCCGCAAGGTGGACCTGCTCCTTGCGCTCGCGCCTGGGCTCGGTGCAGTCGCGCGAGAAGTGCCCCATGTGGTTGTAGTTGTAGCATTTTACTTTGCTCATGTCACGGCCACCACCGCGGCCACCGGAGCCACCGCCCCGTCGCCCCTGGTTCCTGCCGCGGCCGCCTCCACGGCCGCCGCCACCATTGGCGTTGGCTCCGCCAGAGCCCTGTCCAGACTCGCGCCCCTTCTTGCGCGCCTCCCACTTCTGTTCGGTGAGGAGGAGCTGTCCGCTGCCCTGGGTCGCCGCGGGCGCCGCGCATCGCTCCTCGGCGGTGCGCAGCCGCCCGATCAACTCCTCGACCGAGACCGTACTCAGGTCCAGAAGGGTCTCAATCGCAACTGCGATCTGCGCGTGTCGGGGAGGAACAACACGTAATAGTTTTTGCACGACGCGTACCTCCTCGACGGTGTCGCCGAGCATGCGTAGCTGGTTGACGAGGCTGGTGATGCGCATGCCGAAAGCGTCAAGGGACTCGCCGTCGTGGAAGGCGATCTGCTCGAAGTCCATGCGAAGACGTTGCGCGGTGGCCTCACGCACACGATGTACGCCCATCCGCATCACCTTGATCGTGTCCCAGGCCGCCTTGGCCGTCTCCTTGACGACGATGGAGCCGAGCATCTCCGGCGGAACGGCTCGGAGAAGAACGCCGAGTGCCGACTTGTCGTCGCGTACGTGCTGCGCGTTGCCCTGGATCGCATCCCAGAGCCCCCAGGACTCCAGATGGACCTTCATCACCAGCGACCACTCGATGTAGTTGGTCGAGGTGAGGGTCGGGAACGTGGTGCCGGCTCCCGGCACAAACGGCGCGCGCTCCGTGGCCGCCGCCTGGTGGATCACCACCTGCCGTTCCCGCCTCACGCGGCTCCGCCCGCGGCTGCGCTCCCGTGGTGGAGTCGCTGAGCGCGCCAGCCCGCCCCCGCCTGCGTTGGGGGCCGCCGCCGCCCCTCCGTCCGGGTGTTCTCCGTGATCGGACAGGGCCAGGATCGCCAAAACCGAGGCTCTGAATACCACTTGTTGGGAATTTAGGCACTCGATCTCTCAATCACAGAGAAGACAGGCTTTTTGCGTCGCGTGCAAACTTGCGACTTTTCACGTTTTTCTTACAGCTATTTATTCTGTTACAACGGGAAAGAGGCAGGTAGCGATCCTAACTACGCGCCACGATCCGCCAGACTCGCGCCATCCCACGAGAGCTGATCGTGTCTCCTACGCTACCTGCGAGGCCATCGGGTCGATCGTGGTGACCACGTCCAACCGGCCCAAGCTAGCTACTTGCACGGCGCGCACATGTCGCGGCTCATGCGTTTCTGTTTATTTGACAGAGAAACAACCTGGCCTAAGCACAATGACTAGATTAGCTAACATAAGCATCCATGAGTTTGTTAGCAGAGAAGTCGTGCGGCCGGTTTGCATGGGTGGTGTACCTGCGTATGCATGTAGCTAGATTAGTTGAAATAGTGGCAGGTGTGGTGGCCGGGTGGTGTGTGTGCACCTGGGTATAAAAGGTCCTCTGGTGTACTGCTTGTAGCTGCGCCGATCTATTGCCGCGCCACGGTGACGGTATGTGGCGAGCCGAGGGGGAGGAGCCTAAGGAAGATGTAGTCTTTGTCGGGACCGTGGTATGCGTCCGATCGATGTGAGAGTTTTTTCTGGGTTGTGCTGCGTGTGTGTACCTCCATGTATGTGTGCTTGAGTAGTTGAGTTGAATAGAAGCCAACATACAGGCTGCTCGGCGGCTGGGGCGTTCGTCGCCAGAAAATTATGTTCATCTTCTTCTATCTTCGGCCGGTGTTCGTTGCCGGAGGACGGTTTGGCGTTTGTCGCCGGTGGATTTGTCCCAACATAGACTAAAGCTAAACAATGCAATAATACTTTTGGGGCCAAAATAGGCGTGGGAGGCAAACGGAATGCCAAAACTCCGTAGAAATAGGTTGGATGTAAGCAGGCCACGTGACCAGTATGCATAGACTAGTGTACATGCTCTTATTGCTGGTCTCTCTTAAGAAAGTGCATCCCTAGATGATCATGGTCTGTAGGAAATAGAAGCTAGGTCGCACTTCTCGGCACAACTTTACTCATGGTTTAGGCTTCGTTTAGTCACCGCACATTTGCTAGTACATCTCTGTGCTTGTGCTTTCGGTGTTGGTCACTCTACTGGCAGAGGCACATAAAATTTACATGTATAGAAAATTTCTAGCTAATGCAAATGGTAGAACAACTCTTGATTCCCGTAAAAGAAGTAAGATGTCTACACAGTGTTTTGTGCTTAACTGAGCTTATATATCTCTATCTCCACCACTTTAAAAATACTCAACGTTGCTTTTTCTACCCATCCCCGCGTTTCGCTTAGGTTTTGTCCGCTGAAATGCCTTCCTCCTCGGCCATTTTTACACTCCCCACCAAAATTTCCCACCTTTTCCGCATTCTTTTGTTCTATCTAAACTGCATCAGTGGACATGGCAATGAAAATAAATCTAGGGTCCCTACCGCCGCCACCAAGCCCGTTCGACCACGACCAGCCGTCCACGCTCTGGTGCCGCCTCTTGTACGCGGTACAGATTGCAAACCCGTCCGCAGACGACCTCTGATGCCCCATCGATGCTAGATCTGCGCCGCCACGTTCATCGGTGATGTCCGCCACCGGAGCTCCAAGTTCCGCCGCCGCCCATCCAAGCTCTGCCTCCTCCTATTGCATCCCACACATTGGCCACTCCGGTTGGTTCCATTGAATCTCTCATGCAGTTACTCCCACTACAACCTCGTCTCATGGTTGCCGTCGTGGCAGCTCCTGACGTGGCCGATATGTTGGCTTTGGTTTCACATGAGATTTTTTGGTTGGTGTGTTCATTGGGGTGGGTACACTTCGTTGAGTGTACTCGGTGGATGTGTTGCGCCGGCCAACGAACCAGCCCCATATGCCATGTTCATTTATCTATCCGTTTGTTGTGGTTCTCGAGTTGCTCAGTTAATGTGTTTCTACTACAATAAAGCTTCACACCCTGCTTCTGAACTATAACAGTTCAGAAAAGCACATTTTTTTATAGTGGGGTTGTTCTTGCTGCTTGTACTACCTCCGTCTCGATGAATAAGTCATTCGTGTAGTTCTAGGTTGACTATTTAACTATCTAAATATGTATTCTTTTTGACAAAAATTATATATTTAGAAACTACATCTTTGTAAAAATCTAGTGATATACTTTTCATGACATATAACACATATTTAATTCCTCAAATCGATGACCTAGAACTATGCGAATGACTTATTCACCTAGATGAAGGTAGTACTAAATTTGGTTTGCAAGGTTTGGGATCTTTATTACACCGTGTGACACCTTAATTCAATGATTTTAATTTGGTTTGCAAGGCACCAGTCTGCTGTAGGAGTAGTCGCTAGACTCAAAGTCCAATGGCGATGGACGAAACCGAACTTGGTGATGCCAGGAAGGTGTGTTAGTTGCATTTTCACGAGTTTTCTATATATGATGTAGCTAGTGATTTCACAGGGTGCTGTGCCCAACTAGGCGCTCAACGTGTTAAATCCGCAGGACCAGTCAATCACGCTGGTGGTTCAAGACTTTGTACGCTCATGTGCCGAGGCTCTATTTGCAAACTTAATCTAAGATCTACAACTAAAAAGAATCTAAGATTTCAGGCATAATTGTCACCAAATGCACTTTATGATACTATTGACCGGAGAACAAAAAGTGCAAAAATATTTAGGTGTGAATAAATATTTTGAAAAAGTGAAACGGCCTTGTGATTGTTAGAGAATTGTTTAATGCTTAATCTTTGTACGTGGTGAATGTTAGCAATCATAGAAGACTAAATGATGGTAGAGTATGTTCTTAGCCATGTGTACGCGGTGATTGTTAGCAATCATAGAAGACTAAATGATGGTTGAGTATGTGTCACTACTAGGGAAAAGCCTAGCAACAGCGCGGGTTTTAGGCCTATCAGTAGCGCGGGGTGATGTGCTACTGATAAGGCGCTACAGCTAACGTGTAGCAGTAGCGCCTCCCATCCCACGCTAGTGCTATACATGGATAGCTGTAGCGCGCTTAAGTGAAGAGCGTTGCTGATATTATCTGCATCGCTTTTTACAGGGCAGCGCTACTGGTAAGGTGGCGGTACTGCTAACTTTTGCCCATCGCTACTACTAGTTTTATTAGTTTTTTTCCTGCATATTTGTTTTGTATTTGAATAGGCTTTATACAAATGTAATCATAGCATATACATACAACTAGTATCATCAAATCATGTCATCATCATAATCATCATCCAACATAAAGTGGTCTCTCGTCATCATCTCGAAAATAGCGATACAAGTCTCGATTACTTGCAAATACATCGTCATCCATCTAAACAATGATATACGCGAGAAGAGCTATCACTTTGAGTGAGAGCGGAACTATGCAGTACATGAGTTCGTATCCCTCTCTCGTATTAGCGTGAACCTAAACTAACTACTGCCTGTCGCTCGGAAATCGGAAAGCGGTACACCTGGGCCTGACACTCCGGCCACTTGTCGTATATATACTCCTGGCGTCGCACTTCTTTGCCATCGATGATCTATGCACCTGCATCGTCACATGAGTCGATGATATGCAACATATATAGTTGAGCAACAGAAAGAGATAAACTTGGCAAAAATAGAAACAACATATCATAAGCATAAATAACAAAGTTCATCGTACCCCAAATGCCCTGACTAGAGTGATCTTCGCTAGTCGAGGAGGAGGACGGTTTAATTACATCACAAATAAAGTTTCGCCGTGCATAACTCAAAGTTTTGTCATACATAAAGTATGGACTAAACGGACACATTGTCATATATCGACAATCACTCCAACATGTCGTGCCATCCATCGAGGTCAGGGAGATAGTCCCCGAGCTTAATAAAAGGCTTCATGTCGAGACGCTGAGAGGCTACCCATGTTCGGACGTCTTCCCACGACATTTGTCCTTCTTCGTAGAATATTGGAGGAAATAAGTACCAAAGGGGGGGCCACCAGGTGGGCACAGCCCACCTGGGCGCGCCAGGAGGCCTAGGCGCGCCCTGGTGGGTGCTGCCCACCTCGGCCCACCTCCATTGCTCATCTTCTGGTATATAAGTCATTTTGACGTAGAAAAAATCAGAGGATGACTTTCGGGAAGAAGCGTCGTCGCCTCGAGGCAGAACTTGGGCAGGAGCACTTTTGCCCTCCAGTGGAGCGATTATCAAAGCACCGGGCCACCGACATATCAAATTATAAGAGTACCGAACACAAATTAATCCAACATGATGAAAGTGACTAGATGAAATTCTCGTGTACCCTAAAGAACACTTTGCTTATCATAAGAAACAGTTTTGGCTTGTCCTTTGCCTCAAAAGGATTGGGCTACCTTGCTATACTTTTGTTGCTACTATCGTTACTTGCTCGTTACAAATTATCTTCCTATCAAACTACCCCGCTACTTACAATTTTAGCACTTGCAGACATTACCTTGCTGAAAAGCACTTGTCATTTCCTTCTGCTCCTCGCTGGGTTCGTCACTCTTACTTATCAAAAAGGCTACAATTGACCCCCATGTAATTGTGGGCCATCACAATGCCCAATATGTTTATAGGAGTTTTGACATACCATGCTTTTGTGGGTCTGCTTGTGCACAAGTTGTACACCCTGCTTGTTCAAATCTGCAACATCTAATTTTGGATTAAATTCCATATTTTTCCCTACCACACAGGAGATGATTTTTCTAGTATCGACCATATGCTTTAGAAGTGTGTAATTCGCATTGTAAAAAAATACTGGAACAATACTACTGCAACATCTAGGAAAATCTAACTAGTAATACCTACACCGGTCCCTAACATCCAAACTCCAAATTATTCGAGCCTTAATGTTTATAGTTTCATTAATTTGAGTTTATAGTCTTTTGTAGGTTTCCCAAAGGTACATAAGTTGATGGAGGTTTGGAAGATCTATAAGCTGCTGAAGATTTGGAGGACCTACAATTAAGTTGGTTGTTTTGGATTGTAAGACATTGTATGCTCATTTGGGTCGCGTGGCACATCTAGAAACATATGTAGTTATCCTTTTGTGTCTATCGAACATATGTATTTGGTTATGTCAATCGAACTAAGTTTATGGTTTTGGATGAGGCCTATATGACTTTCATTGAACTGTATGTTTATGCTCTGATTGCCTCAACATAGTAAATGAATATTAAATTAGGTATATGTTGCCATAACAGTTTGCTAGTGAAATGCAACATCATGGCATGTAAATTGTCGTGTAAACATATTTCTGTCGTCCCGCCAATTGTACTACCGGTAACTGTAGTTCCTATGCCACAAGAAGCCTGCCAGGAGAAAATGAACTTCTGGCAGATACATGGACATGGCAGATAAACTTCCGGGAATGACCTAACCGTTGGGAGAAGTAATCTCTGGCAGCTATTGTCGTGGCAGTTCTATCTGCCGGAGAACTGCTCTCCCGGTAGTTTGTCTTCCGTCTTAATAGCTATGTTCGGGAAGATTACATGTCATTGCATTTAAGTTATGGTGTACTGGTGCGAGCACGCAGACCACCGCCACCATGGCCACTCCCTCTCTCGTCCCGCCACCTGCCTCGGGACATGTGGTGCGGTTTGGGTAGGTGGACGGAAATGTGGCAGGGGCTGACAGTGACACCATTAGAGTGGGGAGCGAGGGGAGGAAGGAGGCGCATGTTGTCGTGGGTGGCGCCACCACACACAGAGTGAGTGGGTGACAGACAGACGGGCGGATGATGACGGCGCCATTGGGGGAGTGGCAGTGGAGCTATAGTGGTCCTTTAGTCGTCGGTGAGATGGTCTAGGTCATCCATACCTACTTGGTAGGGGCCGGACTCAAGTGGCAGCTGTGAGACCGTCAGTCAACTAGGCCTAGTGGCACATACTATTTTCTTTCCCTATAAAAGAAAGAAATAAATTTATTATTTTCAACCTAAAAAAAATTATCCTACAAAATACGAAACCCTCAATTTGTTATCACCGACCATAGAAGGATGTTTTCATACAAAAAGGATAAAAAAATATAAGAAAAGTCGTATTTCTTTGGCTTCAATTGTGGTGCATGTCGCTGGAAATTATTATATGCTAGTTGTCTGGTGAGCCGATCGGTTTCTTCAGCTTTACAGACAGGAAAGAATTATGTTAAGTGTGTGTGCACATGTGTCTTGTTTGTTAGATTTGTGAGTGTTAAGATGGCAGTGTTCTCGTGGTGTAGAAAATATTGTGAAAAAATAAAGGTCTGGTAGGTTCATCCTCTGACTCTGTTTAGCAGTTCACATGCCTCCCCTTGCAAGGATGTGATCTTGGTAACTGATTCACGGTTCAAGGTTAAGGTTTTCGTTTGTTTTCTTTTCCTTTTGTGGGTTGGTTTAGGGGTTATTTCGGCTGGTGCAAATTTGGCCTTTTGCAATTACACCATACGAAACAAAGAGTAGAGTCGAAACCTGAAAAAAAATATCAAGAGACACTGATTTTGATGAACTTTAATAACTTATAGCTTTATGGATCTATGACAATATCATTGGTTGTTGGATATAGCCATAAACCGGACCGGACTGTCTCTTGAATAAAAAAATTATATCCGAAATTAGCGACCCTACCAGTGTGTTAAGCTCAATGGCCAGCCTCGCCACCGACCGGAAAAAATGACCAAGAAGTTGGACTGTTTAATGTGGTTTTCATAAAAACTGGAGCAATTAAACTGGTAAAAATTAAGGTCTGCGAGCCAACATTCCGCAATAACCGAACTCACTTTGTTTAGGGCTAAATAGATGGAAATCATTTTCTTTGACCTTTTTTCTCTATGTATTTCTTCCTACCCATCGAACCCAATGAATCGATAGTTCAATCGGTAAAAACCTTAATGTGCCCCACCCATGCACCTAAATATCTTGATCATACTTATTTCATTACCTAAACTCGTTGTCGCCACACATAGATATTCATGATCCAAGGCGAAGCTTTTCTAAATTGTTTCCCTGGTACCCTGCTAGAGAGAATTCGCCACCCATCTTAATCAATAACACCGCCAAGTTGCTCTCAATAAGGCATGATTAGTCAAAGATTTCTTATCTTACAATAAAAATCTATGATTACTTATGAGCTAATATAAAATTATACCCGGAAAGATTAGGCATTGCTATATGTGTGAATGCACACTTTAGAATTCTTGCAACAATTGTGATACATGTAGAAGATGGCAGGCACCTAACAATAGTCAAAATGGTATAGGCATGTTTCCAAGGTTCAAAGATCCTGAGAAGACCGTGGTCATCTTCAATAAAATCCAGTGTCTCAAATAGTTGGCCAAAATATTTCTACAGAGAAGAGATAATTGCTAATCCATAGCACTGTCTTCAGAGTGACTTATAATATGATGTAAAAATTTGTTGGCAAGAAGACGACATGTGCTATGATACCTAGATTTTTATCTTAGTAAGTGAGAATATGCTCAGAAATCAGAATCAGTAGACGCCTTTGTTGTGTGACTGAACGAATGCTTTCACGTACCTGGCAGTCTCACATGTATAGCTAGTCTCACATATATAGCTAGTGCTCCAGACCATCAACTTCATCTACAGATTCAGATATCCAGTAGTTGAGAATCAACAATGAACAAAGCACAGATCGGCAAAGCATAGTTTCAAAAACAAACATGGTCCTCCTGAGGAGGGGCTTACTAATAGATTGAAGAAAAGCCCCAGAATGAAGTCCACCTTCAACATCAACCGGTCCCAGCCAGCGCCAACTTATGTCGCAGGTCACGGCTGCGTCGCTGTGAAGAGATGAAGAAATAATGAATTGTTTCGCGAGGCGGTCAGGCAAATAAGGACAGGAACCTCTCTCCACTATTAGCATCTGATGTAAGAGGAAGGGCGCGATTTGTACCTACAGGTGAAGGAACAACCGATGTACAGGGAACGGGGGAGCACTTGGTGGATTATGAGTTTGGGCTTGAGTTTGTCCCATTTGGGCTTGAGTTTGTCCTTTTTCTTGTCCGGCAGGCATAGAACTAGTTCGCCGACATTGTAAGTTTTGGCCCGTACTTCTCTGCTTTGATATATTCGAGCCTGCTGTTGATAGAATGCGGAACGGGCTTTTGCCACGTCGCGCTCCTCCTCCAATGCGTCCAAGCTGTCCTGCCGATCGAGCTCGGCTTCTCTTTCTTCGTACATGCGCACGCGAGGTGAGTCATGAATTATGTCGCAGGGCAGGATTGCCTCTGCGCCGTATACCATAAAAAATGGTGTGAATCCGGTAGTGCAATTCGGCGTGGTGCACAGCCCCCAGAGTACGGAATCGAGCTCCTCTACCCAGTGCGTGTTGGATTCCTTGAGGAATCTCACTAATCTGGGTTTGATGCCGCTCATGATTAGAGCATTGGCTCTGTCGACTTGACCGTTAGTTTGTGGGTGATAGACTGAAGCGTAATCGAGCTTAATGCCCATGTTTTTGCACCAGAGTTTAACCTCATCGGCCATAAAGTTTGTGTCGTTGTCAGTAATGATGCTGTGGGGGACGCTGTAACGGTGTACAACCCCGGATATGAAGTCTATCACCGGTCCGGACTCGGCCGTCTTAACAGGCTTGGCGTCTATCCATTTGGTGAATTTGTCCACCATGACCAGTAGATATTTTTGCTTGTGGGTTCCTCCTTTAAGGGGTCCAACTATGTCAAGCCCCCAGACCGCAAAAGGCCAGGTAATGGGTATAGTTTGGAGGGCGGTAGGCGGCATGTGGCTTTGATTAGCGAATAATTGGCAACCGACGCATCGCTAGACTAAGTCCTGAACGTCTGCCTGGGCCGTCGGCCAATAAAATCTGGTATGGAAGGCCTTGCTCACAAGGGCTCGGGCTGCGGCGTGGTGCACGCCGAGTCCGGCGTGAATTTCAGCCAGAAGGTTCCGCCCTTCCTCTTCGGAGATACACCTTTGAAGTACTCCGGTGGTGATTTTCTTATAAAGCTCTCCTTCGTGGACTTTATAGGCTTTAGATCGCCGCACTATGCAGCATGCCTCATTTTGGTCCTCGGGTAGTTCCTGCCTATTTAAGTAGGCTAAGAATGGTTCTGTCCACGGGGCAATTACTGCCATTATTACGTGGGCTGAGGGTGTGACTTCATTGACGGAGTCTTCCGTTGTGTCAGAGTGTTCGGGGTCAGGTGATGCGGCCAGGTCTGGATTGTTATTTTCGGGTTCCCCTTCCCACTGTACGGATGGCTTGAATAGCCTTTCCAGGAAAATGTAGGGGGGGGGACTGCATCGCGCTTTGCGCCGATGCGTGCCAAGACGTCTGCTGCCTGATTATTTTCCCGGGCTATATGGTGAAATTCCAGCCCTTCGAACCGAGCTGACATATTTAGGACGGCGTTGCGATAAGCTGCCATTTTCGGATCTTTGGCATCAAAGTCTCCGTTTATTTGGGATATCGCGAGGTTCGATTCCCCACGCACCTCTAGGCGTTGAATGACCATGGAGGCTGCCATCCGAACGCCATGTAGAAGGGCCTCGTATTCGGCTGCATTGTTGGAGTCCATATACATTATCTGAAGTACATAATGGACTGTATCTTATGTTGGGGACGTCAGGACGATGCCAGCCCCCAGACCCGCCAGCATTTTGAGCCGTCGAAGTGCATGGTCCAGTTGGAATATGTGTCGTACTCTTTGGGGAGTTCGGCTTCAGTCCATTCACCGACAAAGTCGGCCAAGGCTTGCGACTTGATGGCTCGCCGTGGCTTATATGTTATGTCGAACGGAAGGAGCTCAATGGCCCATTTGGCGACCCAGCCCGTTGCGTCGCGGTTGTTTATGATATTGTTAAGAGGTACTTTGGAGGCTACTGTTATCGAACACTCTTGAAAGTAGTGTCGTAGCTTCCGGGATGCCATGAACACTGCATATGCTATCTTTTGGTAATGCGGGTACCGGGACTTGCATGGAGTGAGGACAGTGGACACGTAGTAGACTGGTTTCTGGACAGGGAATTTGTGTCCGTCCGTTTCCTGTTCGACGACAAGGACTGCGCTTACAACTTGGTGAGTTGCCGCGATGAATAACAACATTTGTTCGCCGATGTTAGGCGCGGCCAGGACCGGGTTTGTTGCCAGTATGGCTTTTATTTCTTCGAGTCCGGCCGTGGCGGCGTCCGTCCACTCGAAGTGTTCGGTGTGCCGGAGGAGGCGGTAAAGGGGTAATGCCTTTTCCCCCAAGCAGGAGATGAAGCGGCTTAGAGCCTCCACGCATCCAGTCAATTTTTGTATTTGCTCGAGATCTTTTGGAATATCCAATTGTGACAGAGCTTGGATCTTTGCTGGGTTTGCTTCAATTCCTCTACCGGATATGATGAAGCCCAAGAGCTTTCCGGCTAGTATGCCGAAAACGCATTTTTCCGGGTTAAGCCTAATGTCATATGTTCGGAGGTTATCGAACGTGAGCATCAAGTCGTCTATTAGAGTTTCGACATGCTTGGTTTTGACGACCACGTCATCCACGTACGCTTCAACCGTTTTGCCGATCTGGCTGGCCAGACATGTCTGAATCATGCGCTGATATGTTGCGCCGGCGTTTTTGAGCCCGAAGGGCATTGTGTTGAAGCAGAATGGGCCGTATGGGGTGATGAATGACGTTGCGGCTTGGTCTGACTCTGCCATCTTGATTTGGTGGTAGCCAGAGTATGCATCGAGGAAACACAATGAGTCGTGTCCTGCGGTGGCGTCGACGATTTGATCAGTGCGGGGGAGGGGGAAGGGATCCTTTGGGCAGGCCTTATTTAGCTCTTTGAAATCGACGCATAGGCGCCAGGATTTGTCCTTCTTTGGTACCATTACCAGGTTTGCTAGCCAGTCCGGATGTTTTATATCTCTGATGAATCCGGCTTCTAGTAGTTTGGCTAGCTCCTCTCCCATGGCTTGTCTCTTAGGTTCGGAGAAACGCTGAAGAGCTTGCTTAACAGGATTGAATCCTTTTAGGATGTTCAAGCTGTGCTCGGCCAGCCTGCGTGGGATTCCTGGCATGTCTGAAGGGTGCCAGGCAAAAATGTCCCAATTTTAGCGTAGGAATTCTCTTAGTGCGGCGTCTACATCAGGGCTTAGTTGTGCCCCGATGGAGGTCATTTTTGTAGTGTCCGTTGGATGGACTTGGAACTTGACTATTTCGTCTGCCGGCTTGAAGGAGGTGGACTTGGATCTTTTGTCGAATATCACGTCGTCCCTGTCCACCGCAGAGCGCAACGCAGTTAGTTCCTCGGCCGCTAGGGCTTCAGATAATGCCTCGAGGGCCAGTGCAGTTGTCTTGTTTTTGGCGCGGAGCGCTGTGTCCGGATCACTAGCAAGAGTGATGATTCCGTTGGTTTCGGGCATTTTGAGCTTCATGTACCGGTAATGGGGTATAGCTTGAAAAATTGTGAACGCTTCTTGCCCTAACAGAGCGTGGTATCCGCTGCTGAACGGGGCCACTTGAAATGTGACCTCCTCGGATCTGTAATTATCCGGCGTGCTGAACACCACATCCAGTGTGATTTTTCCTATAGAGCATGCTTCCCGACTGAGGATTATTCCTCTAAAGGTTGTGTTGCTTCGCTCAATGCGGCTCCAGTCTTTTCCCATTTTTCGTAGGGTTTGCTCATAGATGAGGTTCAATCCGCTGCGACCGTCCACGAGTACCTTGGTAAGCCGGAAGCCGTCCACTATCGGACTGAGGACCAGGGCGGCTAGTGCTCGGGCTGTCCGGGATTTAGGTTCGTCACTGGCATTAAAGATAATAGCCGTGTCACTCCATGGGTTTATTGTTGCTACTTGGTAGACTTCGGTAAGGCTGCGGAGCGTTCATTTCCTCGCATTGTTTGATGCGAAAGTCTCGAAGACTGTTGACACTGTACTGGCGTTTCTAGGGTGGTGCTCTGCGGATTCTGGAGTTAGAAGCTCCTCGCCACTTCTGGCCACCTGTCGGAGTATCCAACATGCTCTAAGGCTATGAGTTGGTGTGACGCCCTCTGTACTATGTATTTTACAGGGTCCATTGAGCCATCCCTCCAGTACAGTTCCATACCCTATAGAGGGTTTTTGTTTTTTGTTGTTTGGCCTAGGTGCCTGGCGATGATGCGTCCTTTTGTTTCGGACTAGGATTGTATTCAGGGTCGGATTGTCCCAGAATTTTGTTTCGGTTTTCCGAACGCTTTCTGTCACACAGTACTTTCATACTATGGATGCCAAGTCGGCGAAGCGTGTAATTTCGCGGCGACTTATGGCGTTGAGGATTCCGATGTCCGTGCAGTTGTTGCAGAAGAACGAAATTGCATCCCCCTCGCGGCAGTTCTTTATCCTGTTCATAACCAGGAGGAATCTGGCCCAGTAATGGTGTATTGTTTCCCTGGGCTCTTCCCGAATTTGGGATAGATCCCTTATATTTGGGTGGGCGCGTGGATTTAAATCCGGAACCTCGCCCGATCTAAGACACAGGGGCCAAGAAATTTCCAAACTCGGAAGCTTGGATTCTTGGACGTTATCCAATGAATCAGGCCCGCTGCCTGACTTTAGGTTCAGGGCTTGAGTGACGTCCTCCCCTCCGCAGATGTCCGGCTTGGAGGGATCAGGAATCTGGACACATCCGGTCCTTAGGATGGGTGGAGATTCACCGCATTGTTCCTCCACCACTTCGACGTGGTGGGTAACCTGGGGAGAGTCAATCTTTCTCTGATCGGGTTTAAGCCCAATCTGACCGTAGTCTGTAGAGACTCCCAGGGCGGCGATGCGATCCAAGAGCTCGTTTAAGGAAGAGAGCTCCATCGGATCTAACTTCTCGGCAAGTTCCGAGCTGATGTGGAGATTGCTTTCGATGACCCGATGTCAGGACCCCGACTCAATGCCACATCGATCTAGCATGTAACACATCATATGACTTTGCGGCCTCACGCACGGTATTCCCACGGGTGTCGCCTTACCTTTGCCCGGGACCGTTTGCGCCTTTTGGCACACGTATATGACAGTGTCGCTAGCATCCATATGATAAGGAGCCCGGGCTGACATGGCTAGTCGTAAACCCAAAGCGGCACAGACTTACAGGGACAGGCATCCATGACCCAGCATCGAACGTGTCGGTCATCAGCGAGTGAATCCAGGCTGTAGCACTGGGCTAGCAGGACTCCGGTGAACCGGGCTGTAGCGGGCTAACAGGACTCCGGTATTCACCGCGTGACATTTCCCCGAAGGGACAGACACAGGAACGAAGAAGGACACATGCCGGCCAGCCTAAGTGTTCCGGAGCAGTAGCAAGCTACCATGGCTCAGTGGAAACACTAGGAGACATTTCCCGGTAAGAGA
>NC_057810.1:117083003-117089366 GCF_018294505.1 Triticum aestivum
AGGGGGGGTCGGGCCCACTGGTCAGCGTCAGGGGGGGGTTTATTTTAGTTTAATTAAGGATTAAGACACTAGGGCCCACATGTCAGTGTCAGCAGGGGGGGTAATTAAATTAAAATAAACTAACTAATTAACAGGGGGGGCTGGCCCCACCTGTCATCGACCCGGGGGGGTCAAACCCCTGGTCAAATGGCCCAAACAGGCCGGCGGCTCAACGCCGGCGGCAACAGGCACGGCGGAGGGCTTCGGGATCGCTCCTCCGGCGACCATTCGGGCGGCGGAGAGGCTCTACGGGTAGCTGGGAGGGCGCCGCGTCTTCCTGTGGAGTCGGTTGGGGTCGGGGCGGCCGGAATCGGTGTCGGCGGCGAGCGAGGCGGCGGCCGGAGCTCGGGTTCGAGCGGGGCGAGGCCACAGAGGACGGGAGGGATGGTTAAGGGGCTCGCCGAGCTCCTGAGGATGCTAGGAGCACGGTGCCGTGCTCGGTTTCGAGCCTTGCTGTCTGCAGTGACGGCGGCGACATCGCCGGCGGAGCCGAGCTCGCGGCTCCGGTGGGATCGGGGCTACAGGGCGAAATCGAAGGGGGGAAAGAGGGAGGGGAGGCGTAGGAGCTCACAGTGGTGCCGTAGAGGAGGTCAGCAAGCTCGGGGAGGTCCTAGCAGCGCTGAATTGACCGGAGGCGAGCTCGGGCGCTGGAGGTGGAAGACGACGGCGGTGGCGACGTTGCAGGGGCTCCCGCGGTGCGCTTCTCGGCGAGGAGGAAGAGGTGGTCGAGGCGGATCTCCTGGGCACTTCGGGGAAGCGAGGGAGGCCCGGTGGCCGCGGCGAACAGCGTCGGTGGCGACGGCTGCGCTCGGCACGAGAGGGAGAGAAAAACAGAGGAGGGGGAGAGCTCGGGAGGGAGTGAGGGGTGGTCGGGGAGGCGCGTGGCGTCGTCCGGGCGTCGCTGGGGAGGCCAGGGAGGAAGCAGGAGGTGGCTAGGGGGGGGGAAGCAGGAGGTGGCCGAGGCAGCATCGGCGAGCGCCACGCCTCGCCTCTGCTCGTCCTCCTGGCAGAGGAGGAAGAGGACAAAGGAGGAGGTGGGCTGGGCCGGCTGGGGGAACTGGGCCGGCTCTGGTGGCTGCGCGGGTAAGGCCAGGTAAGTGGCCCAGGTGGCCTCTCTCTCCTTTATTTTGTTCTGTTTTATTTTTTTCTATTTCTGCAATTTGTTTTTGATTTGTTTTAAATATCAATCATTTTATAAAATCCCGGAAATAAATATGGGTGCTTTCTGAATTATTCCAGTGACCCTTATCAATTTTCAGAATTGTTGGAGCATTTAAAAATATTAATAGTATTTAAATGCCCCAATTCAAATACAATATGGATTATTCAAAAATCCATAATGGCCCAAAAATATTGGCATCATTTTTGGTAGAGGTTTTTCACCTTTGTCAAAAATCATGAACATTTTTGAAAGTCATTTGGACTTGCTTGAAAGTATTTTAGGTGAACCTAGTGAATTCCTGTAATGCTAGGGTTTGAGCAATCCCCATTTCAAGTTCATTCAAAAATTAAACATGATGCACACATGAGGCTAGGCTAGAGCAATGCCAGAAGCTAGGGATGTGACAACTCACCCCCACTAAACAAGAATCTCGTCTCGAGATTCAAGCATAGTGTAAGGTGAAGGGGAAACGCAACTAGTATAATCTTCACGATCCAGGTTGTACTTCATAGGAACGTAGATTCGATCACCATCATCGTCTTGAAGTCTTGCTCTGAGAATTCCTGTCAACATGACATGGAGGGAAGAAGGAGACTCTAGAAGGGTCGATCTCCTCGAAGATCGAACAACTCAGGATTAACTCACGGAATGAGACATAGAACCATCTCTCGAGTTGAGACACGGGATACACATCCATAGGAATGGAGTGAAGCAGATGACGAAGGTTCACTAGGTAGACCACAATTTCACGCTTAAGAAGGTGGTAATCGCTTGTCAACGTAGCGAGGAGTTGAGTTGCCATGATACCACAACGAGACACCTTCGGAACCGTGACTCGTAGAGATATTCCCTTAAGTGGCAAAAAGAATTACTTTTGATTCAGAGATCATTGAAACTCTGTAAACCAACCTAAGACAATTCTCGAGCGATCGTTTGGAGGGGGTCGGTAGAATGGCATACTCAAACTTGGATGATGTGGATTACCTTGTTGAAGACAACGTAATGGATGATTTTTGCTTATCACCGGAAATGGAAGAGACCCATGGTAGAATGACACATTGGCGGTGCAAGCTGGGAACAAAATGCAAATGCTGGGAATGATTCTAGTAGCTGGGAGAGGCTCAACAATAGAGAGTTAATTCACTGTTGGAGTGGTTATAGCATAACCGAGGAAATCTGGGACAATCCCAGCTAGTGCCGATGATAAGACGTAGCGCTTGTGCGTGCTCTCAAGAACTTGAGCATTTCCACAATCATCAAGGTTTTATCAACAACCGCGTCAAGGGTGATGACAACACAACATACTACCATGATGAATAGCGATGGACGATGCAGATGCGAAGGAGGATAACACTTTCTCAGATCTCACCTTAGCGAGGCTAGGCAATAAAATCTGGATGATCGACCGAGAGACATTTAGCACTCCGCTTCTAATGTTCTCCTTGATGTGCTAGTATAACCCATTCATAGATATGGTTTGATATCTAAAACATCAAGTAAAAGGTCGGACTTCGGGAACACAAAAATCCATAGGGGCAACTAGGGAGTAAATCCTACGAAATCCCTATGGGGAGGTGGCCAATTCCATCAAATAAGATACTATAATAATAGGTCTACCGGATGGGTGTGTTAGCCACGACATCCACCTTACCGGTTATCGAGAGACCAATATTATAGTTCTTGGGAAATGTTCCAAACCATCATATCTGCCTAAGATTCAGATCTGGTTGGCGTCAGGATATTCCAGACTCATCGAGTCTAGGAAGAAAAATAAAGTTTGCAACACAAATCGACGAGATGACGTTGCGAGATTCTCGGAAGATGAACTACGGTAGCAAGCTCCAAAACATGGGCTGGTTCTGCTACAAACATGTGAACACGTTGTCCCAGACAAGCATGACCACAAAGTAGTCTTATAATAAAACACTACCGAGTTCTGGTTGGGAACCATCACCGTGGATAACGAAGTCCTTGCATAAGTCATATGATTAGCTCTTATGAAGGAACTTCTTCCCCTTGAACAATTCAATCAGTGGCTTGGTGTGCTCGGGACACATATGGAATGAAGGTTGCAAGTCTCCAGACCACAGTATACTTCGCACGTGTGCATGACTAATTTGGAATGATTCCAGGGAAACAAAACAATCTTCCTCAAATTCATGGCAGCAACTTGCATCATATGCACATGAATTAGGGAAAATCACTACTTTCATTCGAACATATGCTTCATGAGCTAGCATGAACAAATGCTTTCAAAAATTTCCAACACTAGCTTAATGCTCAACAAAATCATGGAGGAGATAAGGATGTTGTCAATGGGCTCAACAACAATTCATCCGGGTTTCCTTTTAAAAGGAATTCCATAGTTAAGTGAACACGGTGATAGCATTGGTCAGACCAAAGATGTAATGGTGTATGCTCGAGGGATCAACCACGAACAAGACAACATTACGAGCATCGTTGGTACTGATTTGATTTGACGATGTCCCACACTCAAATCAAAGGATTGATAAGACAATAGGTCCAACAACTAATCACAGGGACCAATCGATGAAGATATCATCTTTCTTCAACACACACTACACAAGAATATCCCTTTGGAACGAACTAAGTCAGGCAAGCTTTTATCTTCCAACCCTCCAAGTTGTTGTTTAGCTTAACTAACTAGCTCAGGGATATCTAACACCGATTCTTGGAGAGAAGGTGGTTCACAAGAAACCAACTTGATCACAAGCCCAACATAACAGTCAGGAAATAACCCGGTAATACTTCTGAGAAGATATTCAGAAAAATCACGAACCACCGGTATGTTACTAAGCTCGAGAACAATCTTGCTTTTCAGGGCAAGACGATATGATCAATAGAGCAAGGATTTGAAATAATCCTAACTCATCGATCGAGGAGTGAACCAGGAGAATGGACTAGGTAGCATGATCAACTTTAGAATGATGATTCAAAAACCAACATACTAGGAATAAGATTTTTGTCCATTAACTACCAAGCAATGGGGTTGCTAGGAGTATTGAGTTCACACATCATGATTCACTTGTCGGTATTCCGGTTGCATCAACACGAAGACCGAGGAATGACTAATGATGGCAAGAAGTATCACTGTACCAAGAGTTCATAGGATGGTGTGCAATTCCTATAACAATCTCGATATAAAATAAGGTAATACTCCAAGGTAGAACAGAACAAAAGCTGGATTAGCAATTTGATCTGCGGAGCACAACTACTTTGACCCAATCCTAGATATGGATGAGGTACTGGAGTTTGTTTCTCCAAGTCATTCAGGACAGAATGGCTTGACGTACCACAAGGGTAATAGGCATCGATAAACGAATGCATGCATACTCTTGACTATCGATTGATAGACGAGGGTCAGAATGCAACTAAAGAGAACAACTCAAAGGAACATATAATTTTCTGGGTTGTGGATGCATAAATTAGTATGTCGAACCAAGTTCAACATATTTCTTCCGGATAACCCATGCAGAAAGGTAGAACTGGCAGAGTCACGATTTATGAATGGAGAACTCCTCAAGAGTACTCTAATTGTGATCTTTTGATCCAATAAACATCTGCCATAAGCGGTTCATAGTATTTGGAAGAAGGAAATACCACGAACCTCGAGGACTATCGCAAAGTTACTAATATCCTAAAGGAACTAGCAAACACTATCAACATGAAGTAAATAGAGTGAATCTCGGGTTCAAAGCCCAAGGAATAGAATACCTACTACTAAGTGGCATCACGGGATGCTTTCGAGAATAAAAGCCAGAATCATCACACTGGGGATCACAAAACATTGCTAGATTACTAGGTGACTCCCTAAACACCTAGGGCCATAATAGTATCTCCAACATATATGTCAAGGTAACGGAGTACCTCAACTCACTGATTAGTGTGGTTAATCTGGCCCATGGGAACATTGAAACAGGAAGAAAGGATTTGCAATTGCATCAGACTACTTAGAAACCTGGGATGACTCGGACAGCATAACGGCTGTAAATGCTCAGAAAAGATTTGAGACATTCACAAAAATGGTGGCATAACCACTCAGAAGCACAATATCAAGGTCTCGAGATCAATAATTAACATACAGAAGTAGTAGGAACTGAAACGAGGCTTAAGTCCAACAATCTTATAAGTCTACGGATTAGTAACACGTGATCCTGATGGAAAGAAGAGATAGCCTAGTTCTTAATCCCCGCAGGAAAGATAAGATGACTCAGATCAGAAGGCATAAGGTATAAGGAGTAAAAAGAGCCTTACGTTCCATCCCACAATCAATTCCCTTATATAACTAAAGAATATCTAGACTCAACTTCGACCAGTTTGGCTTGGTAATCCTACAGGCAGTCAAGCTCTGATACCAACGCTGTCAGGACCCCAACTCAATGCCACATCGATCTAGCATGTAACACATCATATGACTTTGCGGCCTCACGCACGGTATTCCCACGGGTGTCGCCTTACCTTTGCCCGGGACCGTTTGCGCCTTTTGGCACACGTATATGACAGTGTCGCTAGCATCCATATGATAAGGAGCCCGGGCTGACATGGCTAGTCGTAAACCCAAAGCGGCACAGACTTACAGGGACAGGCATCCATGACCCAGCATCGAACGTGTCGGTCATCAGCGAGTGAATCCAGGCTGTAGCACTGGGCTAGCAGGACTCCGGTGAACCGGGCTGTAGCGGGCTAACAGGACTCCGGTATTCACCGCGTGACATTTCCCCAAAGGGACAGACACAGGAACGAAGAAGGACACATGCCGGCCAGCCTAAGTGTTCCGGAGAAGTAGCAAGCTACCATGGCTCAGTGGAAACACTAGGAGACATTTCCCGGTAAGAGAGGCTACTAAAGATAAACAACTAGATGGTCAGATCCCACACATACCAAGCATTTCAATAACATACACACAATATGCTCGATATGTGCAATACAACATGGCATCACAAAATGACTCTACGACTCAAGTAGTTTATTCAATAGGCTCCGAGGAGCGAGATATTACAAACATGGGTCTCATGACCCAACACTCAGAGCATACAAGTCAAAGCACAAGCGGAAGCTATCATGTCTGAGTACAGACATCTATAAATGAAAAAGGCTGAGAAGCCTGACTATCTACCAGATCCTGCCGAGGGCACAAGATC
>NC_057810.1:117091032-117096238 GCF_018294505.1 Triticum aestivum
TTATTTTAGTTTAATTAAGGATTAAGACACTAGGGCCCACATGTCAGTGTCAGCAGGGGGGGTAATTAAATTAAAATAAACTAACTAATTAACAAGGGGGGCTGGCCCCACCTGTCATCGACCCGGGGGGGTCAAACCCCTGGTCAAATGGCCCAAACAGGCCGGCGGCTCAACGCCGGCGGCAACAGGCACGGCGGAGGGCTTCGGGATCGCTCCTCCGGCGACCATTCGGGCGGCGGAGAGGCTCTACGGGTAGCTGGGAGGGCGCCGCGTCTTCCTGTGGAGTCGGTTGGGGTCGGGGCGGCCGGAATCGGTGTCGGCGGCGAGCGAGGCGGCGGCCGGAGCTCGGGTTCGAGCGGGGCGAGGCCACAGAGGACGGGAGGGATGGTTAAGGGGCTCGCCGAGCTCCTGAGGATGCTAGGAGCACGGTGCCGTGCTCGGTTTCGAGCCTTGCTGTCTGCAGTGACGGCGACGACATCGCCGGCGGAGCCGAGCTCGCGGCTCCGGTGGGATCGGGGCTACAGGGCGAAATCGAAGGGGGGAAAGAGGGAGGGGAGGCGTAGGAGCTCACAGCGGTGCCGTAGAGGAGGTCAGCGAGCTCGGGGAGGTCCTAGCAGCGCTGAATTGACCGGAGGCGAGCTCGGGCGCTGGAGGTGGAAGACGACGGCGGTGGCGACGTTGCAGGGGCTCCCGCGGTGCGCTTCTCGGCGAGGAGGAAGAGGTGGTCGAGGCGGATCTCCTGGGCACTTCGGGGAAGCGAGGGAGGCCCGGTGGCCGCGGCGAACAGCGTCGGTGGCGACGGCTGCGCTCGGCACGAGAGGGAGAGAGAAACAGAGGAGGGGGAGAGCTCGGGAGGGAGTGAGGGGCGGTCGGGGAGGCGCGTGGCGTCGTCCGGGCGTCGCTGGGGAGGCCAGGGAGGAAGCAGGAGGTGGCTAGGGGGGGAAGCAGGAGGTGGCCGAGGCAGCGTCGGCGAGCGCCACGCCTCGCCTCTGCTCGTCCTCCTGGCAGAGGAGGAAGAGGACAAAGGAGGAGGTGGGCTGGGCCGGCTGGGGGAACTGGGCCGGCTCTGGTGGCTGCGCGGGTAAGGCCAGGTAAGTGGCCCAGGTGGCCTCTCTCTCCTTTATTTTGTTCTGTTTTATTTTTTTCTATTTCTGCAATTTGTTTTTGATTTGTTTTAAATATCAATCATTTTATAAAATCCTGGAAATAAATATGGGTGCTTTCTGAATTATTCCAGTGACCCTTATCAATTTTCAGAATTGTTGGAGCATTTAAAAATATTAATAGTATTTAAATGCCCCAATTCAAATACAATATGGATTATTCAAAAATCCATAATGGCCCAAAAATATTGGCATCATTTTTGGTAGAGGTTTTTCACCATTGTCAAAAATCATGAACATTTTTTAAAGTCATTTGGACTTGCTTGAAAGTATTTTAGGTGAACCTAGTGAATTCCTTTAATGCTAGGGTTTGAGCAATCCCCATTTCAAGTTCATTCAAAAATTAAACATGATGCACACATGAGGCTAGGCTAGAGCAATGCCAGAAGCTAGGGATGTGACACCCGAGAGGTCATCGTCGACGCGGCGGCCGAACAGGCGGTCATTAAAAAACTGCCTAGCCGGAGAGTTTGGCCGACAGCCAAAGCTCCTTTGGCAACAGCGCCGTCTTTAAAGACGGGGTGCGGCATCCTTCCTGACGGTAACGACACAAAGGAACTCCCAATGAAAGCACCAATGTCGGTGTCAAAACCGGCGGATCTCGGGTAGGGGGTCCCGAACTGTGCGTCTAGGCGGATGGTAACAGGAGACAAGGGACACGATGTTTTTACCCAGGTCCGGGCACTCTCGATGGAGGTAAAACCCTACTCCTGCTTGATTAATATTGATGATATGGGTAGTACAAGAGTTGATCTACCATGAGATCAGAGAGGCTAAACCCTAGAAGCTAGCCTATGGTATGATTGTTGTTCGTCCTACGGACTAAAACTCTCCGGTTTATATAGACACCGGAGAGGGCTAGGGTTACACAGAGTCGGTTACAATGGGAGGAGATCTTCATATCGAATCGCCAAGCTTGCCTTCCACGCCAAGGAAAGTCCTATCCGGACACGGGATGAAGTCTTCAATCTTGTATCTTCATAGTCCGGGAGACCGGCCAAAGGTCATAGTCTGGCCATCGGACACCCCTAATCCAGGACTCCCTCAGCCAGCCTCGCCACCGACCGGAAAAAATGACCAAGAAACTGGACTGTTTAATATGGTTTTCATAAAAACTGGAGCAATTAAACTCGTCAAAATTAAGGTCTGCGAGCCAACATGCCGCAATAACCGAACTCACTTTGTTTAGGGCTAAATAGATGGAAATCATTTTCTTTGCGCCTTCATATTCAAATCATGGGTAAGTAAAGGAGCAAGTAAAATGGATTTCTTAAATGATAAGTAGATCCATAATGGCGCGTGTTGCGGCACCCGTCCATTCAAACGATATTGTTCTTAAATAAAGGGACAAGGAATATGTAAAAAGGATCTTAAATAAAGACACGTTAAATATGAAAATTTGTGGCAACTCGCCTGAATATTATCAATGATCGATAGTTGGTTGAAGCTTGATTTTGATGTGTACATAGGACATGTCCTCCTATTAGCTATTTCCCCAGTGATACTACATCCACCTTAGACATACTTCTCCACCTACGATTAGACGTACGTGACATGACACTAAGATATTGAAGCAAAATACACACACACCAGAACACGAAATGTGCATAGTTGGAAAACCAACAATACAGGGTCACCGTCGCTGCTACAGGAGCATTTGAGCTACATTCACAAGTCAATAAAAACTGTGAAACGATACATCTTGGGACGGGTAACATTTAATTATCCAATAAAACATGGGAGGAAAAATGTATGGTCATGCAAAACATCGACCTTGGAAAAATTTATTAATGTTGGTCAAAGTCTTAGTGCAATACAAACATATGATTTACAGGAGGAAATTTGGTTCTATGTCCTCGTCAAAGCAAATTAACTGTACTCACTAGACTGACCTTTGTCTTCTTTATTTAGCCTCTTAGTCAAATTTTAAGCAAGCACCACACATTTCACAACTGACAAAAAGAAACTTCACTACACGGTGGTTGGATTAGTCAAAGATTTCTTATCTTACAATAAAAATCTATGATTACTTATGAGGTAATATAAAATTGTACCCAGAAAGATTAGGCATTGCTATATCTGTCAGTGCACACTTTTGAATTCTTGCAACAATTGTGATACATGTAGAAGATGGCAGGCACCTAACAATAGTCAAAATGGTATAGGCATGTCTCCAAGGTTCAAAGATCCTGAGAAGACCGTGGTCATCTTCAATAAAACCAGTGTCTCAAAAAGTTGGCCAAAATATTTCTACAAAGAAGAGATAATTGCTAATCCATAGCACTGTCTCAAGAGTGACTTATAATATGATGTAATTTTTTTTGGCAGGAAGACGACATATGCTATGATACCTAGATTTTTATCTTAGTAAGTGAGAAGATGCTCAGAAATCAGAATCAGTAGACGCCTTTGTTGTGTGACTGAACGAATGCTTTCACGTACCTGGCAGTCTCACATATATAGCTAGTGCTCCAGACCATCAACTTCATCTACAGATTCAGATATGCAGTAGTTCAGAATCAACAATGAACAAAGCACAGATCGGCAAAGCATAGTTGCAAAAACAGACATGGTCCTCCTGAGGAGGGGCTTGTTGGCGCCGCAGGCTACGGCACTCGACGGTGATCGCCGGAGACACGACCGGAGGGGAGGAAGAAGAACACAGGAGATTTGCCGGCGCACGAACGCCCCCCCGCACGTACGGGTTTCTCTGTATTTCACCACGAGCACGCACTCGATTGCCTCAACGATTACACAGGGGGGAGAGGGATTTATACCCGAGCGCACGGACATGCCCGAGCTGCTCCACGACTCACCCACCTCCCACTCGCCACGCCCCGCACGCCGCGGCCAGTCAACGCGCCCTACGCGGCCCACGCCCTGGTCTTTCGCCAACAAACCCCGCGCACACGCGCTAACACACGCACACACGCACACCTACGCTTGGGCACGCACGCACGCACCCAACGGTGCCCTGGTCCGAGTCCGACGCGTCCAGCGCACGCGCTCGCGTGCACCACACGCCAGGCTCGCCACGGGTTATTCCCAACACTCTCCCCCTAAGCCGCGGCCTAGAGCAGACCGTTGTCCTCGACCTCGACGTCCGCCACCAGTGCCCACTCCTCCGCCGGCGCCTTCCGAAGCTCCGGGCAATCGCGCTTGAAGTGGCCGCGCTCGCCGCACTTGTAGCAGCGGCCACGCCTGTTTCCGCCATCCCGCGTCGCCACGCTGCGCGCGTCGTCGTCGTCCCGAGCTCCCCCTTGACGCCGCTCCCGTGCGCGCCACTGCGCCGCCGTGTACAGAAGTTGCCCATCCGCCCGCTCGCCGCTGCTTTGCCCGCGACGCCGCAACCGCTCATCGAATGCACGTAGCCGCCCAAGCGCCTCGTCGTACGTCAACTCCACCAGAGCGCAGAACTGCTCGATGCCGGCGACGACGGGGAAGAGGCGGTCCGGCACGGTGTCCAGGATCTTCTTCACCAGCTCCGTCTCGCCCAGTGTCTCCCCCAGCCCCGCGAACCGCGCTGCCATGCCCGCAAGCCGTCCGGCCTACGCGTGCAGGGACTCGCTGTCGTCCATCTTCAGCCGATCCAGCTCGCCGTGCAGCGTCGCCCTCCTCGCCGTGCGCATCCGCTCGGCGCCGACGAAGCACACCTTCAGAGAGTCCCATACCTCTCTGGCGGTGGCTTTCGTCGCCACCGAGAGCAGCACATCCTCCGGCAGCCCCGACAGGAGAAGTGCCCGCGCCGTATTGCACTTCTTGGTGTTCACCGCCGCGTCGCCCGCCGGCGACACCGCCTCCCACAGCGTGTGGGCATCAAGGATCTCCTATGCCTTGATCGCCCACACAGTGTAGCCATCCGGCACGAGCACCGCCCGCGCTGCCTCCGCCGCCGTGTGGAACCAATGCCATGTCCTACGGCGAGCTCCCTCACCGCGCCTCGTCGCCTCGCTCTGATACCAAATGTTGGCGCCGCAGGCTACGACACTCGACGGTGATCGCCGGAGACACGACCGGAGGGGAGGAAGAGGAACACAGGAGAT
>NC_057810.1:117096527-117108910 GCF_018294505.1 Triticum aestivum
TATTTCACCACGAGCACGCACTCGATTGCCTCAGCGATTACACGGGAGGGGGGAGAGGGCTTTATACCCGAGCGCACGGACATGCCCGAGCTGCTCCACGACTCACCCACCTCCCACTCGCCACGCCTGGCTCGCGCGCGCTCCTCACGCTCTGAGGCGATCGCCGCGGCCAGTCCACGCGCCCTACGCGGCCCATGCCCTGGTCTTTCGCCAACAAACCCCGCGCACACGCGCTAACACACGCACACACGCACACCTACGCTTGGGCACGCACCCAACGGTGCCCTGGTCCGAGTCCGACGCGTCCAACGCACGCGCTCGCGCGCACCACACTCCAGGCTCGCCGCGGGTTATTCCCAACAGGGCTTACTAATATATTGAAGAAAAGCCCCAGAATGAAGTCCACCTTCAACATCAACCGTTCCCAACCAGCGCCAACTTATGTCGCAGGTCACGGCTGCATCGCTGTGAAGGAAGAGATGAAGAAATAATGAATTGTTTCGCGAGGCAGTTAGGCAGATAAGGACAGGATCCTCTCTCCACTATCAGCATCTTATGTAATAGGAAGGGCGCGATTTGTACCTACAGGTGAAGGAACAACCGATGTACAGGGAACGGGGGAGCACTTCGTCCATCTTCAACGACTCCTCGCCTAGGGATGCCAGTTCTACCGGCAACGCCGCGAGGGGAGCTGGAAATTCATCATGGACACTATTATTCGAGGTCAAGATCGTAAAGGGGGCAGCTCTTATACTCACTTTAAAGGTCCGTGCGATAAGGGGTCTGCTACAGATGCTCTAAGGCATGTGGTTAATTGGGCCTCTCCCACCCGGATTTGCAGCGACGGCGGTGGAGGGCGCGCGTGCCTTCCGGACTGCGGCTGTGGGAGCGCCACTCTGGATGATGAAGTTGCCCTGGCACTTGCGGGGATGGGCGGTGGAGGCCTGAACCACGACGGGCGTGACACGGCCGGCGACGACATCTGCTTGAGGGGTTGGCGCGTCCATGACTTCCACGGTGATGGGCGACGGCTGGGAGGCGTCCTTGGCAGCGCTACAGAGCCGGGGAAGGTGGTCCGGAGCGGGCGGAGGGAGATCAATGCCGGCGGAGAGAAGGGAGAGCGGGAATTGCCGCGTTGAAATGTCCCTCCCCCAAATCTCGCTGGCGATAGGGGTCACCCCTAGGTTGGTCTCCCGCCACATGTTTCTAAAGGTTTAGGGGGAGAATTTGCCACGCCCCGCAATTTTTTTAAAGGCCCCAGTCCCATACGGTATCTGTTCGGGCCACTATTTCACCCAAAACTGTAAACTAGCGGTTATTTTGCAGTTTGGCGCGATATAAGGGGTCTGCTAGAGATACTCTTAGAAATTTCTTCCGGAGCAGAGTCCCCTTAGGATAGCTAGCTCACGAGGCGAAAAACATGGTGTCTAGTGGCAGATCCAATTGCTAGAAATGACACAGGCATGAAATCTGATGGCTTACATGGCTAATAGCGCGAGAGGGCTCGGATTAGGCTCGGTTATACTGTCCTAAATTTTAATAGAAGATTTGCATAGCACATGAGTGGAAACCGGACAGCTGAATGCCACTTGTTTTCATTTTTAGTGTTTGAATCAGTGAAGAAACATGAGAAGATGATGTGCATGCATGTAACTTAACCAAGAAAATGATGCCTATGACACAATGCAAATGAGCGACTCAATGAACTCATATATGAGAGGGAGAGAGAGGGGGGGATGTGGGTGAGAGGGAGGCGTATGGTTTTTATTTGTACTTATATGAATGAACATATTGATATGCATAATAATACAAAAACAGGTTTGATGCGATCCAGATCTTTTGGGCGGATGTGATCATGTGATCCAATAAATTTTCACATCATAATGCCATCGCGTATGAACAATATAATGCTACATGATCGGTCTCTTTCCATGTTTTGACTTCTCACTTTTCACACATCTATATGCATAGAATATTAGCTCTAATCTTGACGTGTGCGCTCGTGCCCTGATCATGCAGAGCTGGTCGGTGTGGACGTTGGAGGTTGCGCAAGTGCTGATCGTAGGCATGCATGTAGGTAGCACAACGGCCGAGCATAAGCATCCATGAGTTTGTTAGCAGAGAAGTCGTGTGGCCGGTTTGCATGGGCGGTGTACGTGCGTATCCATGTAGATAGATTAGTTGAAATAGTGGTTGGTGTGGTGGCCGGGTGGTGTGTGTGCACCTGGGTATAAAAGGACCTCTATAGTACTTCTTGTAGCCGCGCCGGTCTGTTGCCGTGCCACGGTGACGGTATGTGCCGAGCCGAGGGGGAGGGGCCTAAGGAAAATGTAATCTCCATCGAGACTGTGGTATGCGCCCAGTCGATGTGATAGTTCTTCCTGGGTTTGCTGCGTGTGTGTTTGTGTGTACCTCCATGTACGTGTGTACCACCATGTACGTGTGTACCCCCATGTATGTGTGTTTGAGTAATTGAGTTGAATAGAAGCCAACATACAGGCCGTTCGGCGGCTGGGGCGTTCGTCGCCGAAAAATTCTGTTCATCTTCTTCTACCTTCGTCCGGCGTTCGTCGCGGGAGGGCGGTTCAACGTATATCGCCGGTGGGTTTGTCCCAACATTTGGTATCAGAGCTTGGTTATCTTGGGCGTGGTTCGCTTTGCCGGGGCGTGCCGGCAATGGCGGTGTTCGTTGGCGGCTGCGTGAAGCTCCGGCCGTGTATCGGCCTATGGAGGTGCGCGGCGCTGCGACTGTCATGGTGCATGCGGAGGCGGCGCGTGGTGAGTCCACGACGAGCATAACAGGCATGGAGGTCGTGTCGGCGCGGTTGCGGGGCGCGGCGAGCGCATGGCGGCGACGACGCATAGCGAGTCCGGATGCGGTGGTGGCACACGGCTTCGACGTTGAGCGATGCGGCAACCATGGCACGGGCGTGACCAGCACACGGCACGTCACAGTGGGCGCGGAGGCACGCGCTGGCGTCGAGCGAAGACAACCGTGGAGGCGCGGCTGTGCGTAGAGGCGCACGGTGGGGTCAGACGGAGGCGTTCACGGTGACGGTCAACGGCGAGCCGTGTCAAGATTAAGGGGGAAATTATTAGCTCTAATCTTGACGCGTGCGCTTGTGGCCGGATCGTGCAGAGCTGGCCGGGTGTGGACGTTGGAGGTTGCGCAAGTGCTGATCGTGGGCATGCATGTAGGTAGCGCAACGATCGGGCATAAGCATCCATGAGTTTGTTAGCAGAGAAGTCTTGCGGCCGGTTTGCATGACCGGTGTACCTACGCTTTGCATGTAGCTAGATTCGTTGCAATAGTGGCCGGTGTTGTGGTCGGTTGGTATGTGTGCACCTCGGTATAAAAGGTCCTCTGCTGTACTGTTTGTAGCCGCGCCGGTCTGTTGCCGCGCCACGGTGACAGTATGTGGCGAGCCGAAGGGGAGGGACCAAAGGAAGATGTAGTCTACGTCGGGACCGTGGTATGCGCCCGGTCGATGTGAGAGTTCTTTCTGGGTTGTGCTGCGTGTGTGCTGTGTACCTTCATGAATGTGTGTTTGAGTAGTTGAGTTGAATAGAAGCTAACATACAGGCCGTTCGGCGGCTGGGGCGTTCGTAGCCGGAAAATTTTGTTCATCTTCTGCTACCTTCGTCCGGCGTTCATTGCCGGAGGGCGGTTTGGCGTATGTCGCCGGTGGATTTGTCCCTACATAGACTAAAGCTAAACAATGCAATAATACTTTTGGGGCCAAAATAGGCTTGGGAGGGAAACCGAATGCCAAAACTCGGTAGAGATAGGTTGGATGTAAGCAAGCCACATGACCAGTATGCATAGACTAGTGTACATGCTCTTATTGCTGGTCTCTCTTAAAAAAAGTGCATCCCTAGATGATCATGGTCTGTAGGAAATAGAAGCTAGGTCGCACTTCTCCGCACATCTTTACTCAAGGGTTAGGCTTCGTTTAGTCACCGCACATTTGCTAGTACATCTCTGTGCTTGTGCTTTCGGTGTTGGTCACTCTGCTAATGCAAATGATAGAACAACTCTTGATTCCCGTAAAAGAAGTAAGATGTCTACACAGATTTTTGTGCTCAAGTGAGCTTATATATCTCTATTTCTACTATTTTAAAATTACTCAGCGTTGCTTTTCCTACCCATCCCCGCGTTTCGCTTAGGTTTCGTCCGCTGAACTGCCTTCCTCCTCAGCCATTTTTACACTCCCCACCAAATTTTCCCACCTTCTCCGCATTCTTTTGTTCTATCTGAACCGCACATGTGGACATGGCAATGAAAATAAATCTAGGGTCCCTACCGCCGCCACCAAGCCCGTTCGTCCACGACCAGCCGTCCACGCTCCGGTGCCGCCTCTTGTACGCGGTACAGATTGTAAACCTGTCCGCAGACGACCTTTGATGCCCCATCGATGCTAGAGCTGCGCCGCCACATTCATCGGTGATGTCCGCCGCCGGAGGTGCAAGTTCCGCCGCCGCCCATCCGACCTCTGCCTCCTTCTATTCCATCACACACGTTGGCCACTTCAGTTGGTTCCATCGAATCTCTCCTGCAGTTACTCCCACTACAATCTCGTCTCATGGTTGCCGTCGTGGCAGCTCCTGACTTGGCCGATATGTTAGCTTTGCTTTCACATGAGATTTTGTGGTTGGTGTGTTGATTGGGGTGGGTACACTTCGTTGAGTGAACGCGGTGGATGTGTTGCGCCGGCCACCGAACGAGCGCCATATGCCATGTTCATTTATCTATCCTTCCGATTGTGGTTCTCGAGATGCTCAGTTACTGCGTTTCTACTACAAAAAAGCTTCACACGCTGCTTCTGAACTATAGCAGTCCAGAAAAGCACATTTTTTACAGTGGGGTTGTTCTTGCTGCTTGTACTAAATTTGGTTTGCAAGGTTTGGGATCTTTCTTACACCGTGTGACACCTTAATTCAATGATTTTAATTTGGTTTGTAAGGAACTGGTCTGTTGTAGGAGTTGTCGCTAGAATCAAAGTTCAAAGGCGATGGACGAAAGTGAACTTGCTGATGCCAGGAAGGTGTGTTAGTTACATTTTCACGAGTTTTCTATATCTGATGTAGCTAGTGATTCCACAGGGGGCTGTGCCCAACCAGGCGCTCAACGTGTCAAATCCGCAGGACCAGTCCATCACGCCGGTGGTTCAAGACTTTGTACGCTCGTCTGCCGAGGATCTATTTGCAAACTTAATCTAAGATCTACAACTAAAAAAATCTGAGATTTCATGCATAATTTTCACCAGATGCACTTTATGATACTATTGACCGGAGAACAAAAAAGTGCAAAAATATTTAGGTGTGAATAAATATTCTAAAAAAGTGGAATGGCATTGTGATTGTTAGGGAATTGTTTAATGCTTAATCTTTGTACGCAGTGAGTGTTAGCAATCATAGAAGACTAAATGATGGTTCAGTCTGTTCTTAGCCATGTGTACGCGGTGAGTGCTAGCAATCGTAGAAGACTAAATGATGATTGAGTATGTGTACTTGCCTAAAGGCTCTGATACGTGACCCTTCCTGAAAAGATGATGAATTATAGTTGCAAAGTTAAGTAAGAACATAGTTTTTCGGTTTCCAATAGAGTTTATGCTTTATACTTCAATGTTGTGATGAATTGTCGCTTGTTCATGAGAAGTCTATGATAAAAGTTCTATGATGAAAGTTTTATATTAAAGTTTGTTGTTGTTATAATAAGTCACATGATGCTGCTATGTCCGTATTTTTGTTTCTATCGACACCTCTCTCTCTAAGCATGTGGACATGCTTTTCGATTTCGGTGTTTGCTTGAGGACAAGCGAGGTCTAAGCTTGGGGGAGTTGATACGTCCATTTTGTATCATGTTTTCCTACTGTTATTTATGTTGTTTTATTTTATAATATTGTTTTTTGGAGTAATTCTAATGTCTTTTTTTTCATAATATGCAAGGTATGCACCAAGAGGGAGTATTTCGGCAGATGGAAATCTAGACCTGAAAAAGCTACGTCAAGCTACCTATTCTGCACAACTTCAAATGAGGTGAAACTCCTCGAGGAATATTTTTAGAATATTTAATAAATATTGGAGAAATAAGTACCAAATGGGGGGCCACCAGGTGGGCACAACCCACCTGGGCGCGCCAGGAGGCCCAGGTGCGCCCTGGTGGGTGTTGCCCTCCTCGGCCCACCTATGATGCTCTTCTTCTGGTATATAAGTCATTTTCACCTAGAAAAAATCAGAGGAGGACTGTCGGGACGAAGCGTCGCCGCCTCGAGGCGGAACTTGGGCAGGAGCATTTTTGCCCTCCGGTGGAGCAATTATCAAAGCACCCGTCCACCCACATGTCAAATTATCAAATTACCGAACGCAAATTAAGCCAACATGATGAAAGTGACTAAATGAAATTCCCATGTACCCTCAAGAACACTTTGCTTATCGTAAGAAAACCGTTTTGGCATGTCTTTTGCCTCAAAAGAATTGGGCTACCTTGCTACGCTTTTGTTACTATTATCGTTACTTGCTGGTTACAAATTATCTTGCTATCAAACTACTCCGCTACTTACAATTTTAGCACTTGCAGACATTACCTTCCTGAAAACCACTTGTCAGTTCCTTCTGCTCCTTGCTGGGTTCGACACTCTTACTTATCGAAAAGTCTACAATTGACCCTGTATACTTGTGGGTCATCACAATGCCCAATATGTTTATAGGAGTTTTGACATACCATGCTTTTGTGGGTCTGCTTGTGCACAAGCTCTACACCCTGCTTGTTCAAATCTGCAACATCTAATTTTGGATTAAATTCCATATATTTCCCTACCACACAGGAGATGATTTGTCTAGTCTCGACCATATGCTTTAGAAGTGTCTAATTCGCATTGTAAAAAAATACTGGAACAATACTACTGCACACTAGTAGAAAAAGGGTCAAATGTGAAGCACAATAGTGCCGGTTTGAATTTCAGCCGGCACTAATGTGTACATTAGTGCCGGTTCGTGGCGGCGATCAATAGCACCGGTTCGTGGCGAACCTTTAGTACCGGTACATGGACAGGGCAGATAAACTTCCGGGAATGACCTAACCGTTGGGAGAAGTAATCTCTGGCAGCTGTTGTCGTGGCAGTTCTATCTGCCGGAGAACTGCTCTCCCGGTAGTTTGTCTTCCGTCTTAATAGCTATGTTCGGGCAGATTCCATGTCATTGCATTTAAGTTATGGTGTACTGGTGCGAGCACGCAGACCACCACCACCATGGCCACTCCCTCTCTCGTCCCGCCACCTGCCTCGGGACATGTGGTGCGGTTTGGGTAGGTGGACAGAAATGTGGCAGGGGTTGACAGTGACACCATTAGAGTGAGGAGCGAGGGGAGGAAGGAGGCGCATGTTGTCGTGGGTGACAGACAGACGGGCGGATGATGACGGCGCCATTGGGGGAGTGGGAGTGGAGCTATAGTGGTCGTTTGATCGTCGGTGAGATGGTCTAGGTCATCCATACCTACTTGGTAGGGGCCGGACTCAAGTGGCAGTTGTGAGACCGTCAGTCAACTAGGCCTAGTGGCACATACTATTTTCTTTCCCTATAAAATAAAGAAATAAATTTATTATTTCAACCTAAAAAAATTTATCCTACAAAATACGAAATCCTCAATTTGTTATCACCGACCATAAAAGGATGTTTTCATACAAAAAGGATAAAAAAATATAAGAAAAGTCGTATTTCTTTGGCTTCAATTGTGGTGCATGTCGCTGGAAATTATTATATGCTAGTTGTTTGGTGAGCCGATCGGTTTCTTCAGCTTTACAAACAGGAAAGAATTATGTTAAGTGTGTGTGCACATGTGTCTTGTTTGTTAGATTTGTGTGTGTTCAGATGGCAGTGTTCTCGTGGTGTAGAAAATATTGTGAAAAAATAAAGGTCTGGTAGGTTCATCCTCTGACTCTGTTTAGCAGTTCACATGCCTCTCCTTGCAAGGATGTGATCTTGGTAACTGATTCACGGTTCAAGGTTAAGGTTTTCTTTTGTTTTCTTTTCCTTTTGTGGGTTGGTTTAGGGGTTATTTCGGCTGGTGCAAATTTGGCCTTTTGCAATTACACCATACGAAACAAAGAGTAGAGTCGAAACCTGAAAAAAAAAATATCAAGAGACACTGATTTTGATGAACTTTAATAACTTATAGCTTTATGGATCTATGACAATATCATTGGTTGTTGGATATAGCCATAAACCGGACCGGACTGTCTCTTGAATAAAAAAATTATAACCGAAATTAGCGACCCTACCAGTGTGTTAAGCTCAATGGCCAGCCTCGCCACCGACCGGAAAAAATGACCAAGAAGCTGGACTGTTTAATATGGTTTTCATAAAAACTGGAGCAATTAAACTGGTAAAAATTAAGGTCTGCGAGCCAACATGCCGCAATAACCGAACTCACTTTGTTTAGGGCTAAATAGATGGAAATCATTTTCTTTGACCTTTTTTCTCTATGTATTTCTTCCTACCCATCGAACCCAATGAACCGATGGTTCAATCGGTAAAAACCTTAATGTGCCCCACCCATGCACCTAAATATCTTGATCATACTTATTTCATTACCTAAACTCGTTGTCGCCACACATAGATATTCATGATCCAAGGCGAAGCTTTTCTAAATTGTTTCCCTGGTACCCTGCTAGAGAGAATTCGCCACCCATCTTAATCAATAACACCGCCAAGTTGCTCGTCAATAAGGCATGATTAGTCAAAGATTTCTTATCTTACAATAAAAATCTATGATTACTTATGAGCTAATATAAAATTATACTGCCGAGAACATCCTTGATGTGGGTGTAATCCTTTTTGTGAATGTTCTTCGACGATTCCAAGTGAAGAGCGTGGGAGTATCGGGGGTAGAGGATGATGAGGACGGCGCGCCTGCCGCTGCGCAAAATAAGTACACCTCAAATTAATTAGCCTCCATCGTGCAAATGAATGATTGAAATCGAAGGAAGGATATACGCGCGGATGACTTACACGGGATGAAAAAGCTACGTCAAGCTACCTATTCTGCACAACTTCAAATGAGCTGAAACTCCTTGAGGAATTTTTATGGAATATTTAATAAATATTGGAGGAAATAAGTACCAAAGGGGGCCACCAGGTGGGCACAGCCCACCTGGGCGCGCCAGGAGGCCTAGGCGCGCCCTGGTGGGTGCTGCCCACCTCGGCCCACCTCCATTGCTCATCTTCTGGTATATAAGTCATTTTGACGTAGAAAAAATCAGAGGAGGACTTTCGGGAAGAAGCGTCGTCGCCTCGAGGCAGAACTTGGGCAGGAGCACTTTTGCCCTCCGGTGGAGCGATTATCAAAGCACCGTGCCACCGACATATCAAATTATAAAAGTACCGAACACAAATTAATCCAACATGATGAAAGTGACTAGATGAAATTCCCGTGTACCCTAAAGAACACTTTGCTTATCATAAGAAACAGTTTTTGCTTGTCCTTTGCCTCAAAAGGATTGGGCTACCTTGCTATACTTTTGTTGCTACTATCGTTACTTGCTCGTTACAAATTATCTTCCTATCAAACTACCCCGCTACTTACAATTTTAGCACTTGCAGACATTATCTTGCTGAAAAGCACTTGGCATTTCCTTCTGCTCCTCGCTGGGTTCGTCACTCTTACTTATCAAAAAGGCTACAATTGACCCCCATGTACTTGTGGGTCATCACAATGCCCAATATGTTTATAGGAGTTTTGACATACCATGCTTTTGTGGGTCTGCTTGTGCACAAGTTGTACACCCTGCTTGTTCAAGTCTGCAACATCTAATTTTGGATTAAATTCCATATTTTTCCCTACCACACAAGAGATGATTTTTCTAGTACCGACCATATGCTTTAGAAGTGTGTAATTCGCATTGTAAAAAAATACTGGAACAATACTACTGCAACATCTAGGAAAATCTAACTAGTAATACCTACACCGGTCCCTAACATCCAAACTCCAAATTATTCGAGCCTTAATGTTTATAGTTTCATTAATTTGAGTTTATACTCTTTTGTAGGTTTCCCAAAGGTACATAAGTTGATGGAGGTTTGGAAGATCTATAAGCTGCTGAAGATTTGGATGACCTACAATTAAGTTGGTTGTTTTGGATTGTAAGACATTGTATGCTCATTTGGGTCGCGTGGCACATCTAGAAACATATGTAGTTATCCTTTTGTGTCTATCGAACATATGTATTTGGTTATGTCAATCGAACTAAGTTTATGGTTTTGGATGAGGCCTAAATGACTTTCATTGAACTGTATGTTTATGCTCTGATTGCCTCAACATAGTAAATGAATATAAAATTGTAAATGAACATATAAAATTGTACCCCGAAAGATTAGGCATTGCTATATCTGTCAATGCACACTTTTGAATTCTTGCAACAATTGTGATACATGTAGAAGATGGCAGGCACCTAACAATAGTCAAAATGGTATAGGCATGTCTCCAAGGTTCAAAGATCCTGAGATGACTGTGGTCATCTTCAATAAAACCAGTGTCTCAAAAAGTTGGCCAAAATATTTCTAGAAAGAAGAGATAATTGCTAATCCATAGCACTGTCTCAAGAGTGACTTATAATATGATGTTATTTTTTTTTGGCAGGAAGACGACATATGCTATGATACCTAGATTTTTATCTTAGTAAGTGAGAAGATGCTCAGAAATCAGAATCAGTAGACGCCTTTGTTGTGTGACTGAACGAATGCTTTCACGTACCTGGCAGTCTCACATATATAGCTAGTGCTCCAGACCATCAACTTCATCTACAGATTCAGATATGCAGTAGCTCAGAATCAACAATGAACAAAGCACAGATCGGCAAAGCATAGTTGCAAAAACAGACATGGTCCTCCTGAGGAGGGGCTTGTTGGCGCCGCAGGCTACGGCACTCGACGGTGATCGCCGGAGACACGACCGGAGGGGAGGAAGAAGAACACAGGAGATTTGCCGGCGCACGAACGCCCCCCCGCACGTACGGGTTTCTCTGTATTTCACCACGAGCACGCACTCGATTGCCTCAACGATTACACAGGGGGGGAGAGGGCTTTATACCCGAGCGCACGGACATGCACGAGCTGCTCTACGACTCACCCACCTCCCACTCGCCACGCCCCGCACGCTCTGGCTTGCGCGCGCTCCTCGCGCTCTGACGTGATCGCCGCGGCCAGTCAACGCGTCCTACGCGGCCCACGCCCTGGTCTTTCGCCAACAAACCCCGCGCACACGCGCTAACACACGCACACACGCACACCTACGCTTGGGCACGCACGCACGCACCCAACGGTGCCCTGGTCCGAGTCCGACGCGTCCAGCGCACGCGCTCGCGTGCACCACACGCCAGGCTCGCCACGGGTTATTCCCAACACTCTCCCCCTAAGCCGCGGCCTAGAGGAGACCGTTGTCCTCGACGTCGACATCCGCCACCAGTGCCCGCTCCTCCGCCGGCGCCTTCCGCAGCTCCGGGCAATCGCGCTTGAAGTGGCCGCGCTCACCGCACTTGTAGCAGCGGCCACGCCTGTTTCCGCCATCCCGCGTCCCCACGCTGCGCGCGTCATCGTCGTCCCGAGCTCCCCCTTGACGCCGCTCCCGTGCGCGCCACTGCGCCGCCGTGTACAGAAGTTGCCCATCCGCCCGCTCGCCGCTGCTTTGCCCGCGACGCCGCAACCGCTCATCGAATGCACGTAGCCGCCCAAGCACCTCGTCATACGTCAACTCCTCCAGAGCGCAGAACTGCTCGATGCCGGCGACGACGGGGAAGAGGCGGTCCGGCACGGTGTCCAGGAGCTTCTTCACCAGCTCCGTCTCGCCCAGTGTCTCCCCCAGCCCCGCGAACCGCGCTGCCATGCCCGCAAGCCGTCCGGCGTACGCGTCCAGGGACTCGCCGTCGTCCATCTTCAGTCGATCCAGCTCGCAGCGCAGCGTCGCCCTCCTCGCCGCGCGCATCCGCTCGGCGCCGACGAAGCGCACCTTCAGAGAGTCCCATACCTCTCTGGCGGTGGCTTTCGTCGCCACCGAGAGCAGCACATCCTCCGGCAGCCCCGACAGGAGAAGCGCCCGCGCCGTATTGCACTTCTTGGCATTCACCGCCGTGTCGCCCGCCGGCGACACCGCCTCCCACAGCGTGTGGGCATCAAGGATCGCCTGTGCCTTGATCGCCCACACGGTGTAGCCGTCCGGCGCGAGCACCGGCATCCCCATAGCCACCGATCCGCCCGCGCTGCCTCCGCCGCCGTGTGGAACCAATGTCATGTCCTATGGCAAGCTCCCTCACCGCGCCTCGTCGCCTCGCTCTGATACCAAATGTTGGCGCCGCAGGCTACGGCACTCGACGGTGATCGCCGGAGACACG
>NC_057810.1:117109250-117110875 GCF_018294505.1 Triticum aestivum
GAGAGCACGGACATGCCCGAGCTGCTCCATGACTCACCCACCTCCCACTCGCCACGCCTCGCACGCTCTGGCTCGCGCGCGCTCCTCGCGCTCTGACGCGATCGCCACGGCCAGTCCACGCGCCCTACGCGGCCCACGCCCTGGTCTTTCGCCAACAAACCCCGCACACACGCGCTAACACACGCACACACGCACACCTATGCTTGGGCACGCACCCAACGGTGCCCTGGTCCGAGTCCGACGCGTCCAGCGCACGCGCTTGCGCGCACCACACTCCAGGCTCGCCACGGGTTATCCCCAACAGGGCTTACTAATAGATTGAAGAAAAGCCCCAGAATGAAGTCCACCTTCAACATCAACCGTTCCCAGCCAGCGCCAACTTATGTCGTAGGTCACGGCTGCGTCGCTGTGAAGGAAGAGATGAAGAAATAAGAATTGTTTCGCGAGGCAGTCAGGCAGATAAGGACAGGATCCTCTCTCCACTATCAGCATCTTATGTAAGAGGAAGGGCGCGATTTGTACCTACAGGTGAAGGAACAACCGATGTACAGGGAACGAGGGAGCACTTCGTCCATCTTCAACGACTCCTCGCCTAGGGATGCCAGTTCTACCGGCAACACCGCGAGGGGAGCTGGAAATTCATCGTGGACACTATTGTTCGAGGTCAAGATCGGAAAGGGGGCAGCTCTTATACTCACTTTAAAGGTCCGTGCGATAAGGGGTCTGCTACAGATGCTCTAAGGCATGTGGTTAATTGGGCCTCTCCCACCCGGATTTGCAGCGACGGCGACGGAGGGCGCGCGTGCCTTCCGGACTGCGGCTGTGGGAGCGCCAGTCTGGATGATGAAGTTGCCCTGGCACTTGCGGGGATGGGCGGTGGAGGCCTGAACCACGACGGGCGTGACACGGCCGGCGACGACATCTGCTTGAGGGGTTGGCGCGTCCATGACTTCCACGGTGATGGGCGACGGCTGGGAGGCGTCCTTGGCAGCGCTACAGAGCCGGGGAAGGTGGTCCGGAGCGGGCGGAGGGAGATCAATGCCGGTGGAGAAAAGGGACAGCGGGAATTGCCGTGTTGAAATGTCCCTCCCCCCAAATCTCGCTAGCGATAGGGGTCACCCTTGCGTCGGTCTCCCGCCCCATGTTTCTAAAGGTTGAGGGGGAGAATGTGCCACGCCCCGCAATTTCTTTTAAAGGCCACAGTCCGATACGGTATCTGTTCGGGCTACTATTTCACCCAAAACTGTAAACTAGAAGTTATTTTGCAGTTCGGCGCGATATAAGGGGTCTGCTAGAGATACTCTTAGAAATTTCTTCCGGGGCAGAGTCCCCTTAGGACAGCTAGCCCACGAGGCGAAAAACATGGTGTCTAGTGGCAGATCCAACTGCTAGAAATGACTCAGGCATGAAATCTGATGTCTTACATGGCTAATAGCGCGAGAGGGGTCGGATTAGGCTCGGTCATGAATTTTAATAGAAGATTTGCATAGCACATGAGTGGAAACCGGACAGCTGAATGCCTTGTTTCCATTTGTAGTGTTTGAATCAGTGAAGAAACGTGAGAAGATGAGGTGCATGCATGTAGCATAACCAAGAAAATGATGCCTATGACACAATGCAAATGA
>NC_057810.1:117111931-117132287 GCF_018294505.1 Triticum aestivum
TCGATGTGAGAGTTCTTCTTGGGTTGTGCTGCGTGTGTGTACCTTCATGTATGTGTGTTTGAGTAGTTGAGTTGAATAGAAACCAACATACAGGCCATTCGGCGGCTAGGGGGTTCGTCGCTGAAAAATTATGTTCATGTTCTTCTATCTTCGTCCGGCGTTCGTTGCCGGAGGGCGGTTTGGCGTTTGTCGCCGATGGATTTGTCCCAACATAGACTAAAGCTAAACAATGCAATAATACTTTTGAGGCCAAAATAGGCTTGGGAGGCAAACGGAATGCCAAAACTCGGTAGAGATAGGATGGATGTAGGCAGGCCACGTGACCAGTATGCATAGACTAGTGTACATGCTCTTATTGCTGGTCTCTCTTAAGAAAGTGCATCCCTAGATGATCATGGTCTGTAAGAAATAGAAGCTAGGTCGCACTTCTCGGCACAACTTTACTCAAGGGTTAGGCTTCGTTTAGTCACCGTACATTTGCCCGTACATCTCTGTGCTTGTGCTTTCGGTGTTGGTCACTCTGCTGGCAGAGGCACATAAAATTTACATGTATAGAAAATTTCTAGCTAATGCAAATGGTAGAACAACTCTTGATTGCCGTAAAAGAAGTAAGATGTCTACACAGTGTTTTGTGCTCAACTGAGCTTATATATCTCTATCTCTACTACTTTAAAATTACTCAACGTTGCTTTTCCTACCCATCCCCGCGTTTCGCTTAGGTTTTGTCCGCTGAACTGCCTTCCTCCTCGGCCATTTTTACACTCCCCATCAAAACTTCCCACCTTCTCTGCATTCTTTCGTTCTATCTGAACCGCACCAGTGGACATGGCAATGAAAATAAATCTAGGGTCCCTACCGCCACCACCAAGCCCGTTCGACCACGACCAGCCGTCCACGCTCCGGTGCCGCCTCTTGTACGCGGTACAGATTGCAAACCCATCCGCAGACAACCTCTGATGCCCCATCGATGCTAAAGCTGAGCCACCACGTTCATCGGTGATGTCCGCCACCGGAGGTGCAAGTTCCGCCACCGCCCATCCGAGCTCTGCCTCCTCCTATTCCATCCCACATGTTGGCCACTCCGGTTGGTTCAATTGAATCTCTCATGCAGTTACTCCCACTACAATCTCGTCTCATGGTTGCCGTCGTGGCAGCTCCTGACCTGGCCGATATGTTGGCTTTGCTTTCACATGAGATTTTGTGGTCGGTGTGTTGATTGGGGTGGGTACACTTCGTTGAGTGTACTCGGTGGATGTGTTGCGCCGGCCACCGAACCAGCCCCATATGCCATGTTCATTTATCTATCCTCCGATTGTGGTTCTCGAGTTGCTCAGTTAATGGTTTTCTACTACAATAAAGCTTCACACGCTGCTTCTAAACTATAGCAGTCCAGGAAAGCACATTTTTTATAGTGGGGTTGTTCTTGCTGCTTGTACTAAATTTGGTTTGCAAGGTTTGGGATCTTTATTACACCGTGTGACACCTTAATTCAATGATTTTTATTTGATTTGCAAGTCACCGGTCTGCTGTAGGAGTAGTCGCTAGAATCAAAGTCCAAAGGCGCTGGACGAAAGCGAACTTGCTGATGCCAGGAAGGTGAGTTAGTTGCATTTTCACGAGTTTTCTATATCTGATGTAGCTAGTGATTCCACAGGGGGCTGTGCCCAACCAGGCGCTCATTGTGTCAAATCCGCAAGACCAATCAATCACGCTGGTGGTTCAAGAATTTGTACGCTCGTGTGCCGAGGCTCTATTTGCAAACTTAATCTAAGATCTACAACTAAAAAAATCTAAGATTTCAGGCATAATTGTCACCAGATGCATTTTATGATACTATTGACCGGAGAACAAAAAAATGCAAAAAAAATTAGGTGTGAATAAATATTTTCAGAAAGTGGAACGGCCATGTGATTGTTATAGAATTGTTTAATGCTTAATCTTTGTACGTGGTGAATGTTAGCAATCATAGAAGACTAAATGATGGTTGAGTATGTTCTTAGCCATGTGTACGTGGTGAGTGTTAGCAATCATAGAAGACTAAATGATGGTTGAGTATATGTACTTGCCTAAAGGCTCTGATACGTGACCCTTCCTGAAAAGATGATGAATTTTAGTTGCAAAGTTTATTAAGAACATAGTTTGTGGGTTTCCAAAAGAGTTTATGCTTTATACTTCGATGTTGTGATGAATGGTCACTTGTTCATGAGAAGTCTATGATAAAAGTTCTATGATGAAAGTTTTATATTAAAGTTTGTCGTTGTTATAATAAGGCACATGATGCTGCTATGTATTTTTGTTTTTATCGAATCCTCTCTCTGTAAGCATGTGGACATGGTTTTCGATTTTGGTTTTCGCTTGAGGACAAGCGAGGTGTAAGCTTGGGGGAGTTGATACGTCCATTTTGCATCATGTTGTCCTACTGTTATTTATGTTGTTTTATTTTATAATAATTCTTTTTGGAGTAATTCTAATGTCTTTTCTCTCATGATATGCAATGTATGCACCAAGGGGGAGAATTATGGCAGATGGAAATTTGGACCTGAAAAAGCTACGTCAAGCTACCTATTCTGCACAACTACAAATGAGCTGAAACTCCTCGATGAATTTTTATGGAATATTTAATAAATATTGGAGGAAATAAGAACCAAAGGGGGCACACCAGGTGGGCACAGCCCACCTGGGCGTTCCAGGAGGCCCAGGCGCGCCCTGGTGGGTGCTGCCCTCCTCGGCCCACCTCTGGTGCTCATCTTCTGGTATATAAGTCATTTTGACCTAGAAAAAATTAGAGGAGGACTTTCGGGACGAAGCGCCACCGCCTCGAGGCGGACCTTAGGCAGGAGCACTTTTGCCCTCCGGTGCAGCGATTATCAAAGCACCGGTCCACCAACATATCAAATTATCAAAGTACCGAACACAAATTAAGCCAACATGATGAAAGTGACTAGATGAAATTCCCGTGTACCCTCAAGAACACTTTGCTTATCATAATAAAACCGTTTTGACTTGTCCTTTGCCTTAAAAGGATTGGGCTACCTTACTACACTTTTGTTGCTACTATCGTTACTTGCTCGCTACAAATTATCTTGCTATCAAACTACTCCGCTACTTACAATTTTAGCACTTGCAGACATTACCTTGCTGAAAATCACTTGTCATTTTCTTATGCTCCTCGTTGGGTTCGACACTCTTACTTATCGAAAAGTCTATAATGGACCCCGTATACTTGTGGGTCATCACAATGACCAATATGTTTATAGGACTTTTGACATACAATGCTTTTGTGGGTCTGCTTGTGCACAAGCTCTATACCCTGCTTGTTCAAATCTGCAACATCTCATTTTGGATTAAATTCCATATATTTCCCTACCACACAGGAGATGATTTTTTAGTCTCGACCATATGCTTTAGAAGTGTGTAATTCGCATTGTAAAAAAATACTGGACAATACTACTGCAACATCTAGGAAAATCTAACTAGTAGTACCTACACCGGTCCCTAACATCCAAATATTCAAGCCTTAATGTTTTGAGTTTCATTAATATGAGTTTCTAGTCTTTTGTAGGTTTCCCAAAGGTACATAAGTTTATGGAGGTTTGGAAGATCTATAAGCTGCTGAAGATTTGGAGGACCTGCAATTAAGTTGGTTGTTTTGGATTATAAGACATTGTATGCTCATTTTGGTCGCGTGGCACATGTAGAAACATATGTAGTTTTCCTTTTGCGGTGCAATGTCCATATATATTGTCGTTTCATGCATGTATCTAGAAACATATGTATTTGGTTATGTCTATCGAACTAAGTTTATGGTTTTGGATGAGGCCTATATGACTTCCATTGAACTGTGTGTTTACACTCTGATTGCCTCAACATAGTAAATGAATATTAAATTAGTTATATGTTGCCATAATAGTTTGCTAGTGAAATGCAACATCATGGCATGTAAATTGTCGTGTAAACATGTTTCTGCTGTCCCGACAATTGCACTACCGGTAACTGTAGTTCCTATGCCACAAGAAGCCTACCCGGAGAAAATGAACTTCTGGCACATACATGGCCAGGGTAGATAAATTGTCGGGGATGACCTAACCGCTGGGAGAAGTAATCTCTGGCAGTCGTTGTCGTGGCAGTTCTATCTGCCGGAGAACTGCTCTCCCGGTAGTTTGTCTGCCGTCTTAATAGCTTTGTTCGGGCAGATAACATGTCATTGCATTTAAGTTGTCGTGTACTGGTGCGAGCACGCAGACCACCTCCACCATGGCCACTCCCTCTCCCGTCTCGCCACCTGCCTCGGGACATGTGGTGTGGTTTGGGTAGGTGTCGGAAATGTGGAAGGGGCTGACAGTGACACCATGAGAGTGGGGAGGGAGGGGAGGAAGGATGCCATGTTGTCGTGGGTGGCGCCACCACACACAGAGCGAGTGGGTGAGAGGCAGACGGACGGATGATGATGGCGCGATTGGGGGAGTGGCAGTCAAGTGATAGTGGTCGTCTGGTCGTCGGTGAGATGGTCTTGGTCATCCATACTTACTAGGTAGGGGCCGGACTCAAGTGGCGGCTGTGAGACCATCAGCCCACTAGGCCTAGTGGCACATACTATTTTCTTTCCCTAACAAAGAAAGAAATAAATTTATTATTTTCAACCTAAAAAAATTGTATCCTACAAAATACGAAGCCCTCAATTTGTTATCACCAACCATAAAAGGATGTTTTCATACAAAAAGGATCAAAAAAATAATAAGAAAAGTCGCATTTCTTTCGCTTCAGTTGTGGTGCATGTCGCTGGAAATTATTATATGCTAGTTGTCTGGTGAGCCGATCGGTTTCTTCAGCTTTACAGACAGGAAAGAATTATGTTAAGTGTGTGTGCACACGCGTCTTGTTTGTTAGATTTGTGTTTGTTCGGATGGCAGTGTTCTCCTGGTGTAGAAAATGTTGTGAAAAAATAAAGGTCTGCTAGGTTCATCCTCTGACTCTGTTTAGCAGTTCATATGCCTCGCCTTGCAAGGATGTGATCTTGGTAACTGATTCACGGTTCAAGGTTTAGTTTTTTTTTCGTTTTGTGGGCAGGTTTAGGGGTTATTTTGGCTTGTGCAAATTTGGCCTTTTGCAATTGCACCACACGAAACAAAGAGTAGAGTCGAAACATGACAAGAAAGATCAAGAGACAATGATTTTGATGAACTTTAATAACTTTTAGCTTTATGGATCTATGACAATATCATTGGTTGTTGGATATAGCCATAGGACCAGACAGTCTCTCAAATAAAAAGATTATATCCAAAATTAGCAACCCTACCAGTTTGCTAAGCTCAATGGCCAGCCCCACCACCGACCCGGAAAAATGACCAAGAAACTGGATTGTTTAATATGGTTTTCATAAAAACTGGAGCAATTAAACTGGTAAAAATTAAGGTCGGCGTGCCAACATGCCGCAATAACAGAACTCACTTTGTTCAGGGCTAAATAGATGGAAATCATTTTCTATGACCTTTTTCTCGATGTATTTTTTCCTACCCATCGAACCCAATGAATCGATGGTTCAATCGGTAAAAACCTTAACGTGCCCCACCCATGCACCTAAATATCTTCATCATACCTTATTTCAGTACTTGAAATCGTTGTCGCCACACATAGATGTTCATGATCCAAGGCGAAGCTTTTATAAATTGTTTCCCTGGTACCCTGCTAGAGGGAATTCGCCACCCATCTTAATCAATCACACCGCCAAGCTGCTCCTCAATAAGGCATGATTAGTCAACCCATGAGTACATATTTGTAGTAGTAGCTGTCTCACCATATCTCCCTTTTGCGCCTTGATATTCAAATCATGGGTAAGTAAAGGAGCAAGTAAAATGGATTTCTTTAATGATAAGTAGATCCATAATGGCGCGTGTTGCGGCGCCCATCCATTCTAACGATAGTGTTCTTCAATAAAGGGACAAGGAATATGTAAAAAGGATCTTAAATAAACAGACGTTAAATATTGTTAGCTAATCTAGTCGTTGTGCCTAGGCTAGTCTCTATATTTCCGTTTGGAATAAACTTGTCGCATGAGCCGCAGACTGTGCGCGCCATGCAAGTAGCTAGCGCGGGCCGGCTGGACGTGGTCACCACGATCGGCCCGGTAGAATCGCAGGTGGCTTAGGAGACACGATCAGCGCTCGTGGGATGGCGCGAGCACGGCGGATCGTGGCGCATAGTTAGGACCGCCGCCTGCCCCTCTTTCCCTGTAACAAATAAGTAGCGATGAAGAAAACTGAAAAGGTCGCAAGTTTTGCACGCGACGCAAAAACCCCGTCTCCTCTGTGATTGTGAACGGCAAGAGCCAAGATTCCCAACAAGTGGTATCAGAGCCACGTTTAGCGATCCCGACGATCATGTCCGATCACGGAGAACAGCCGGACGCGGCTGCGGCGGCGGCCGCCGAGGCCCCCAACGCAGGCGGGGGCGGGCTGGCACGCTCGGCGACTCCACCACGGGAGCGCAGCCCCGGGCCAAGCCGCGTGAGGCGGGAGCGGCAGCTGGTGATCCACCAGGCGGCGGCCACAGAGCGCGCGCCGTTCCTGCCGGGAGCCGGCACCACGTTCCCGACCCTCACCTCGACCAACTACATCGAGTGGTCGTTGGTGATGAAGGTCCACCTGGAGTCCTGGGGGCTCTGGGACGCGATCAAGGGCAACGCGCAACACGTACGCGACGACAAGTCGGTGCTCAGCGTTCTTCTCCAAGCCGTTCCGCTGGAGATGCTCGGCGCCGTCGTCGTCAAGGAGACAGCCAAGGCGGCCTGGAACACGATCAAGGTGATGCGGATGGGCGTGCACCGTGTGCGTGAGGCCACCACGCAATGCCTTCGCGCGGATTTCGAGTAGATCGCCTTCCACGACGGCGAGACCCTCGACGCCTTTGGCATGCGCATCACCAGCCTCGTCAATCAACTGCGCACGCTTGGTGACAACGTCGAGGAGGTACGCGTCGTGCAGAAGCTGCTACGTGTTGTCCCTTCCCGATACGCGCAGATCGCAGTGGTGATCGAGACTCTTCTGGACCTGAGTACGATCTCAGTTGAAGAGCTGATTGGACGGCTGCGCACCGCCCGCCGCCGAGGAGCGCTGCGCCGTGCCCGTGGTGACCCAGGGCACCGGACAGCTCCTCCTCACCGAACAGCAGTGGGAGGCGCGCAAGAAGGGGCGCGAGTCCGGACAGGGCTCTGGGGGAGCCAACGCCAGCGGTGGCGGCGGCCGAGGAGGCGGCCGCGGCAGGAACCAGGGGCGAAGGGGTGGTGCCTCCGGTGGCCGCGGTGGCGGCCGCGACATGAGTAAAGTGAAGTGCTACAACTGCAACCACATGGGGCACTTCTCGCGCGAATGCACCGAGCCCCGGCGCGAGCGCAAGGAGCAGGTGAACTTTGCCAAGGGCGGCACCGAGGAGACCACGCTTCTCCTTGCGAGCCTGAGCGCGCTCACCGCGACCACGGAGGCAGCCGTGGAACACGTGATGCTGAACGAGGAGCGCTCCCAGGCGTGCCCAGCCGCGGGTGATGGAGGTTGCGATTCCTCCTAGTTCCTGGACTCCGGCGCCAGTAACCACATGTCTGGGCGGCGGGAGATCTTCTCCGAGCTGGACACTGGCGTACGCGGCTCCGTCAGACTTGGCGACGGATCCGCGGTGCAGATCAAGGGGAGGGGAACGATCCTGTTCCAGTGCCTGAATGGTGAGCACTTGGTCCTCTCTGATGTCTACTACATTCCCCGTCTATGTAGCAACATTGTGAGCTTGGGTCAATTGGACGAGAGCGCCTATGACACACACATCAGCCAGGCCGTACTCCAGCTGCGAGACCCGGGCGGGCGCCTGCTCGCGCGCGTACAGCGCAACCACGGGCGCCTGTATGTGCTGAGCTTGAGCGTGGCTCGTCCGGTCTGCCTCGCTGTTCATGGAGGCGAGGATGCGTGGCTCTGGCACGCGCGGTACGGCCACATCGGCTTCCAGGCGCTTCGATTGCTCGCGCGCGAGGACATGGTCCGCGGTCTGCCAGTCGTCGATCAGGCAGATCGACTCTGCGAGGCCTATCTTGCCGGCAAGCACCGGCGAGCCCCGTTCCCTCGTTAGGCCCGGAACCGCGCCGAGGACGTACTCGGGCTCGTGCACGCAGATCTGTGCGGGCCGATCACACCGGCCACCCCAGGAGGGAAACGGTACTTCCTCCTTCTCGTCGACGACAAGAGCCGGTTCATGTGGCTGCGCCTGCTGACTACCAAGGACGAGGCAGAGACGGCGCTCCGGCAGTTCCAGGCGGCGGCTGAACGCGAGTCCGGTCACCATCTGAAGACCCTGCACACCGATCGCGGGGGTGAGTTCAACTTATCCAGCCTTGGCGAGTTCTTTGCAGAGCTGGGCGTGCACCGGCAGCTCACTGCCCCCTACGCGCCACAACAGAACGGGGTGGTGGAGCGGCGCAACCAGACGATCGTCGGCATGGCACGGTGCTTGCTCAAGGCGAGGGGCGTCCCAGCCCGCTTCTGGGGAGAGGCCGTGACCACGGCGGTGTACCTGATGAACCGTGCAACGACGAAGAGCGTCTCCGGCATGACGCCATACGAGGCCTGGTACGGTCGTCGGCCCAACGTGCAGCACCTTCGCACCTTCGGCTGTCTGGCTCACGTGAAGGTGACGCGTCCGAACACGAAGAAGCTAAACGATCGTAGCGTGCCCATGGTGTTCCTTGGGTATGAGCCCGGATCGGCTGCGTACCGCGTCTTCCATCCGCCGTCAGGCCGCACCCACGTCTCCCGCGATGTCGTGTTCGATGAAAACACATCGTGGGATTGGGGCGCCACATCACCCGCTCGTGAGGAGGGACTTGAGTCCTTCACTGTCGAGCTGGAGCCCGTGGCCACGACGAGCGTGCGGGTGGAGGCGGCATCCTCCCCGATCGGGCGCCACACGGAGCCCGCGCCCGACGCCGAGCCTTCCTCGCCGCAGAGCGCGATCGCCGCGCCCACTCCTACCTCCCCGGCATACGGAACGCCGATCTCGACACCCACAGGTGTTGAACATACGTCACCGCCATCTGGCGCATCAGAGGCACTACCTGGCGTGGAGGCGCCGCGCCGGTACCGCACGCTGGAAAACCTGTGGGACACGACCGAAGAGGTGGAGGCTAACTACAGCGACAGTGAGATGTGCATGCTCGTGGGAGAAGAGCCGGCCTCCTTTGCTGAGGCGGAGACGGACAAAGGCTGGCGTGCTGCAATGGATGAAGAAATGAGTAGCATCACCACCAACCGCACATGGGAACTAAGCGACCTCCCGGCCGGCCACCGACCGATCGGCCTCAAGTGGGTATACAAGCTCAAGAAGGATCCCCAGGGGGCCATTGTGAAGCACAAAGCACGTCTGGTAGCGAAAGGCTACGTGAAGCAGGAGGGCATCAACTTTGAGGAGGTCTTCGCGCCAGTCGCACGCATGGACTCAGTGCACTTTCTCGTCGCGCTCGCCGCGCACCATGGCTGGCAGGTACACCACATGGAGGTCTTCGCGCCAGTCGCACGCATGGACTCAGTGCACGTTCTCGTCGCGCTCGCCGCGCACCATGGCTGGCAGGTACACCACATGGACGTAAAGTCCGCTTTCTTGAATGGTGACTTGCTCGAGGAGGTCTATGTGCAACAGCCGCCGGGGTACGCCGTGACCGGCTAGGAGGGCAAGGTGTTGCGCCTCCGAAAGGCGCTGTACGGACTGCGCCAAGCATCGAGGGCCTGGAACGCATAGCTGGTGAGAGCTTGTGCGCTCTGGGGTTCGAGCGGTGCCCGTCAGAGCACGCCGTCTACCGTCGTGGCTCGGGCACCTCGCTTCTGATCGTTGGGGTTTACGTGGACGACCTCGTTATCACCGGAGCAGACACGGCGGAGATCATCTCCTTCAAGCAGCAGATGACCGGGATGTTTCGCATGAGCGACCTGGGCATGCTCAGCTACTATCTCGGGATTGAGGTGAGCCAAGAGCGCGGCCGCATCGTGCTTGGGCAGGCGGCCTACGCCAAGCGACTCCTGGAAAGCGCGGGCATGGAGGACTGCAACCCCAGCAACACCGCGATGGAGGCTCGGCTCAATCTAAGCAAGGAGAGCACCGCCGCCCCGGTGGACAAGACAATGTACCGCAGCATCATCGGAGGTTTGCGGTACCTGGTTCATACAAGGCCCGACATATCATTTGCCGTTGGGTACTTGAGCAGGTTCATGGAGAAGCCCGCGTCCGACCACTATGCTGCAGTAAAGCATCTTCTGCGGTACGTGGCCGGGACGCCGGATCACGGCTGCGCATACGAGCGTGGCGATGGAGAACTGTAGCTGACCGGCTACAGCGACTCGGATCATGCTGGGATAACAGAACGAGAGGAAGAGCATGACGGGGGTGATCTTCTTCCTCGGTAAGAGCCCGGTGAGCTGGCAGTCCCAGAAGCAAAGGGTGGTGGCGCTCTCCGCGTGCGAGGCCGAGTACATGGCTGCCACTACCGCTGCGTGTCAGGGCATCTGGCTGTCGCGGCTGCTTGGCGAGATGCTGAACAAGGAAGCCGCGCGGCCGAAACTCCTCGTCGACAACAAGTTGGCAATCTCCCTGGCGAAGAACCCTGTCTTCCACGATCGCAGCAAACACATTGAGATCAGGTACCATTTCATTCGTGAGTGCGTGGAGCAAGGACGGGTCTTCATCGACTACGTCAGAACCAACGAGCAACTAGCCGACACTCTGACGAAAGCACTCAGGCGCCTCGCCTTTCACGAGCTAAGAAGGAGGATCGGCATGGTTGAAATAATACGCCAACGCCAAGATTAGGGGGGTGATTTGTTAGCTAATCTAGTCGTTGTGCCTAGGCTAGTCTCTTAATTTCCGTTTGGAATAAACTTGTCGCATGAGCCGCGGACTATGCGCGCCATGCAAGTAGCTAGCGCGGGCCGGCTGGACGTGGTCACCACGATCGGCCCGGTAGAATCGCAGGTGGCTTAGGAGACACAATCAGCGCTAGTGGGATGGCGCGAGCACGGCGGATCGTGGCGCATAGTTAGGATCGCCGCCTGCCCCTCTTTCCTTGTAACAAATAAGTAGCGATGAAGAATACTGAAAAGGTCGCAAGTTTTGCACGCGACGCAAAAACCCCATCTCCTCTGTGATCGTGAACGGCGAGAGCCTAGATTCCCAACAAATATGTAAATTTGTGGCAACTCGCCTGAATATTATCAATGATCGATAGTTGGTTGGAGCTTGATTTTGATGTGTACATAGGACATGTCCGCCTATTAGCTATTTCCCCAATGATACTACATCCACCTTAGACATACTTCTACACCTAAGATTAGACATACATGACATGACACTAAGATATTGAAGCAAAATTCGCACACACCAGAACACGAAATGTGCATATCACCAAAGCATGTTGGAAAACCAACAATACAAGGTCACCGTCGCTGCTACAGGAGCATTTGAGCTACATTCACAAGTCAATAACAACTGTGATATGATAGATCTTGGGAGGGGTAAGATTTAATTATCCAATAAAATTTGGGAGGAAAAATGTATGGTCATGCATAACATCGACCTTGGAAAAATTTATTAATGTTGGTCAAAGTCTTAGTGCAATACAAACAAATGATTTACAGGAGGAAATTTGGTTCTATGTCCTCGTCAAATCAAATTAACTGTACTCACTAGACTGACCTTTGTCTTCTTTATTTAGCCTCTCAGTCAAATTTTAAGCAAGCACCACACATTTCACAACTGACAAAAAGAAACTTCACTACACGATGGTTGGATTAGTCAAAGATTTCTTATCTTACAATAAAAATCTATGATTACTTATGAGCTAATATAAAATTATACCCTGGAAGATTAGGCATTGCTATATCTGTCAATGCACACTTTAGAATTCTTGCAACAATTGTGATACATGTAGAAGATGGCAGGCACCTAACAATAGTCAAAATGGTATAGGCATGTCTCCAAGGTTCAAAGATCCTGAGAAGACCGTGTTCATCTTCAATAAAATCCAGTGTCTAAAAAAGTTGGCCAAAATATTTCTACAGAGAAGGGATAATCTCTAATCCATAGCACTGTCTCAAGAGTGACTAATAATATGATGTAAAAAAAATTTGGCAAGGAAACGACATATGCTATGATACCTAGATTTTTATCTTAGTAAGTGAGAAGATGCTCAAAAATCAGAATCAGTAGACGCCTTTGTTGTGTGACTGAACGAATGCATTCACGTACCTGGCAGCCTCACATATATAGCTAGTGCTCCAGACCATCAACTTCATCTACAGATACAGATATGCAGTAATTGAGAATAAACAATGAACAAAGCACAGATCGGCAAAGCATAGTTGCAAAAACAGACATGGTCCTCCTGAGGAGGGGCTTAGTAATAGATTGAAGAAAAGCCCCAGAATGAAGTCCACCTTCAACATCAACCGGTCCCAGCCAGCTCCAACTTATGTCGCAGGTCACGGCTGCGTCGCTGTGAAGGAAGAGATGAAGAAATAATGAATTGTTTCGCGAGGCAGTCAGGCAGATAAGGACAGGAACCTCTCTCCACTATTAGCATCTCATGTAAGAGGAAGGGCGCGATTTGTACCTACAGGTGAAGGAACAACCGATGTACAGGGAACGGGGGAGCACTTCGTCCATCTTCAACGACTCCTCGCCTAGGGATGCCAGTTCTACCGGCAACGCCGCGAGGGGAGCTGGAAATTCATCATGGACACTATTGTTCGAGGTCAAGATCGGAAAGGGGGCAGCTCTTATACTCACTTTAAAGGTCCATGCGATAAGGGGTCTGCTACAGATGCTCTAAGGCATGTGGTTAATTGGGCCTCTCCCACCCGGATTTGCAGCGCCGGCGGCGGAGGGCGCGTGTGCCTTCCCTGCCGCGGCTGTGGGAGTGCCACTCTGGATGATGAAGTTCCCCTGGCGCTTGCGAGGATGGGTGATGGAGGCTTGAACCGCGACGGGCGTGACACGGCCGGCGACGACATCTGCTTGAGGGGTTGGCGTGTCCATGACTTCCACGGTGATGGGCGACGGCTGGGAGGCGTCTTTGGCAGCGCTACAGAGGCGGGGAAGGTGGTCCAGAGCAGGCGGAGGGAGATCAATGCCGGCGGAGAGAAGGGAGAGCGGGAATTGCCGCGTTGAAATGTCCCTCCCCCAAATCTCGCTGGCGATAGGGGTCACCCCTAGGTTGGTCACCCGCCCCGTGTTTCTAAAGGTTTAGGGGGAGAATTTTCCACGCCCCGCAATTTTTTTTAAAGGCCCCAGTCCGATACGGTATCTGTTCGGGCCACTATTTCACCCAAAACTGTAAACTAGCGGTTATTTTGCAGTTCGGCGTAATATAAGGGGTCTGCTAGAGATACTCTTAGAAATTTCTTCCGGAGCAGAGTCCCCTTAGGATAGCTAGCCCACGAGGCGAAAAACATGGTGTCTAGTGGCAGATCCAATTGCTAGAAATGACACAGGCATGAAATCTGATGGCTTACATGGCTAATAGCGCGAAAGGGCTCGGATTAGGCTCGGTTATATTGTCCTAAATTTTAATAGAAGATTTGCATAGCACATGAGTGGAAACCGGACAGCTGAATGCCACTTCTTTTCATTTTTAGTGTTTGAATCAGTGAAGAAACGTGAGAAGATGATGTGCATGCATGTAACTTAACCAAGAAAATGATGCCTATGACACAATGCAAATGAGCGACTCAATGAACTCATATATGAGAGGGAGAGAGAGGGGGGATGTGGGTGAGAGGGAGGCGTATCGTTTTTATTTGTACTTATATGAATGAACATATTGATATGCATAATAATACAAAAACGGGTTTGATGCGATCCAGATCTTTTGGGCGGATGTGATCATGTGATCCAATAAATTTTCACATCATAATGCCATCGCGTATGAACAATATAATGCTACATGATCGATCTCTTTCCATGTTTTGACTTCTCACTTTTCACACATCTATATGCATAGAATATTATCTCTAATCTTGACGTGTGCGCTCGTGGCCAGATCATGCAGAGCTGGTCGGTGTGGACATTGGAGGTTGCGCAAGTGCTGATCGTAGGCATGCATGTAGGTAGCGCAACGGCCGAGCATAAGCATCCATGAGTTTGTTAGCAGAGAAGTCGTGCGGCCGGTTTGCATGGGCGGTGTACGTGCGTATGCATGTAGCTAGATTAGTTGAAATAGTGGTTGGTGTGGTGGCCGGGTGGTGTGTGTGCACCTGGGTATAAAAGGACCTCTGTAGTACTTCTTGTAGCCGCGCCGGTCTGTTGCCGCGCCACGGTGACGGTATGTGCCGAGCCGAGGGGGAGGGGCCTAAGGAAAATGTAATCTCCATCGAGACCGTGGTATGCGCCCAGTCGATGTGATAGTTCTTCCTGGGTTTGTTGCGTGTGTGTTTGTGTGTATCTCCATGTATGTGTGTACCTCCATGTATGTGTGTTTGAGTAATTGACTTGAATAGAAGCCAACATACAGGCCGTTCGGCGGCTGGGGCGTTCGTCGCAGAAAAATTCTGTTCATCTTCTTCTACCTTCGTCCGGCGTTCGTTGCCGGAGGGCGGTTCAGCGTATATCGTCGTTGGGTTTGTCACAACATTTGGTATCAGAGCTTGGTTATCTTGGGCGTGGTTCGCTTTGCAGGGGCGTGCCGGGGCATGCCGGGGCGAGCGCATGGCGGCGACGACGCATAGCGAGTCCGGATGCGGTGGTGGCACACGGCTTCGACGTTGAGCGATGCGGCAACCATGGCACGGGCGCGACCAGCACACGACACGTCGCAGTGGGCGCGGAGGCACGCGCTGGCGTCGAGCGAAGACAACCGTGGAGGCGCGGCTGCGCGTAGAGGCGCACGGTGGGGTCAGACGGAGGCGTTCACGTTGACGGTCGACGGCGAGCCGTGTCAAGATTAAGGGGGAAATTATTAGCTCTAATCTTAACGCGTGCGCTTGTGGCCGGATCGTGCAGAGCTGGCCGGGTGTGGATGTTGGAGGTTGCGCAAGTGCTGATCGTGGGCATGCATGTAGGTAGCGCAACGGTCGGGCATAAGCATCCATGAGTTTGTTAGCAGAGAAGTCTTGCGGCCGGTTTGCATGGCCGCTGTACCTACGCTTTGCATGTAGCTAGATTCGTTGCAATAGTGGCCGGTGTTGTGGTCGGTTGGTATGTGTGCACCTGGGTATAAAAGGTCCTCTGCTGTACTGTTTGTAGCCGCGCCGGTCTGTTGCCGCGCCACGGTGACAGTATGTGGCGAGCCGAAGGGGAGGGACCAAAGGAAGATGTAGTCTACGTCGGGACCGTGGTATGCGCCCGGTCGATGTGAGAGTTCCTCCTGGGTTGTGCTGCGTGTGTGCTGTGTACCTTCATGAATGTGTGTTTGAGTAGTTGAGTTGAATAGAAGCTAGCATATAGGCCGTTCGGCGGCTGGGGCGTTCGTAGCCGGAAAATTTTGTTCATCTTCTGCTACCTTCGTCCGGCGTTCATTGCCGGAGGGCGGTTTGGCGTATGTCGCCGGTGGATTTGTCCCTACATAGACTAAAGCTAAACAATGCAATAATACTTTTGGGGCTAAAATAGGCTTGGGAGGGAAACCGAATGCCAAAACTCGGTAGAGATAGGTTGGATGTAAGCAAGCCACATGACCAGTATGCATAGACTAGTGTACATGCTCTTATTGCTGGTCTCTCTTAAAAAAGTGCATCCCTAGATGATCATGGTCTGTAGGAAATAGAAGCTAGGTCGCACTTCTCCACACATCTTTACTCAAGGGTTAGGCTTCGTCTAGTCACCGCACATTTGCTAGTACATCTCTGTGCTTGTGCTTTCGGTGTTGGTCACTCTGCTGGCAGAGGCACATAAAATTTACATGTATATAAAATTTCTAGCTAATGCAAATGATAGAACAACTCTTGATTCCCGTAAAAGAAGTAAGATGTCTACACAGATTTTTGTGCTCAAGTGAGCTTATATATCTCTATTTCTACTACTTTAAAATTACTCAGCGTTGCTTTTCCTACCCATCCCCGCGTTTCGCTTAGGTTTCGTCCGCTGAACTGCCTTCCTCCTCGGCCATTTTTACACTCCCCACCAAATTTTCCCACCTTCTCCGCATTCTTTTGTTCTATCTGAACCGCACATGTGGACATGGCAATGAAAATAAATCTAGGGTCCCTACCGCCGCCACCAAGCCCGTTCGACCACGACCAGCCGTCCACGCTCCGGTGCCGCCTCTGGTATGCGGTACAGATTGTAAACCTGTCCGCAGACGACCTCTGATGCCCCATCGATGCTAGAGCTGCGCCGCCACATTCATCGGTGATGTCCGCCGCCGGAGGTGCAAGTTCCGCCGCCGCCCATCCGACCTCAGCCTCCTTCTATTCCATCACACACGTTGGCCACTTCAGTTGGTTCCATCGAATCTCTCCTGCAGTTACTCCCACTACAATCTCGTCTCATGGTTGCCGTCGTGGCAGCTCCTGACTTGGCCGATATGTTAGCTTTGCTTTCACATGAGATTTTGTGGCTGGTGTGTTGATTGGGGTGGGTACACTTCGTTGAGTGTACGCGGTGGATGTGTTGCGCCGGGCACCGAACCAGCGCCATATGCCATGTTCATTTATCTATCCTTCCGATTGTGGTTCTCGAGATGCTCAGTTAATGTGTTTCTACTACAAAAAAGCTTCACACGCTGCTTCTGAACTATAGCAGTCCAGAAAAGCACATTTTTTATAGTGGGGTTGTTCTTGCTGCTTGTACTAAATTTGGTTTGCAAGGTTTGGGATCTTTCTTACACCGTGTGACACCTTAATTCAATGATTTTAATTTGGTTTGCAAGGAACTGGTCTGCTGTAGGAGTTGTCGCTAGAATCAAAGTTCAAAGGCGATGGACGAAAGCGAACTTGCTGATGCCAGGAAGGTGTGTTAGTTGCATTTTCACGAGTTTTCTATATCTGATGTAGCTAGTGATTCCACAGGGGGTTGTGCCCAACCAGGCGCTCAACGTGTCAAATCCGCAGGACCAGTCCATCACGCCGGCGGTTCAAGACTTTGTACGCTCGTGTGCCGAGGATCTATTTACAAACTTAATCTAAGATCTACAACTAAAACAATCTGAGATTTCATGCATAATTTTCACCAGATGCACTTTATGATACTATTGATCGGAGAACAAAAAAGTGCAAAAATATTTAGGTGTGAATAAATATTCTAAAAAAGTGGAACGGCATTGTGATTGTTAGGGAATTGTTTAATGCTTAATCTGTGTACGCAGTGAGTGTTAGCAATCATAGAAGACTAAATGATGGTTGAGTCTGTTCTTAGCCATGTGTACGCGGTGAGTGCTAGCAATCGTAGAAGACTAAATGATGATTGAGTATGTGTATTTGCCTAAAGGCTCTGATACGTGACCCTTTCTGAAAAGATGATGAATTATAGTTGCAAAGTTAAGTAAGAACATAGTTTTTCGGTTTCCAATAGAGTTTATGCTTTATATACTTCAATGTTGTGATGAATTGTCGCTTGTTCATGAGAAGTCTATGATAAAAGTTCTATGATGAAAGTTTTATATTAAAGTTTGTTGTTGTTATAATAAGTCACATGATGCTGCTATGTCCGTATTTTTGTTTTTATCGACACCTCTCTCTCTAAGCATGTGGACATGCTTTTCGATTTCGGTTTTCGCTTGAGAACAAGCGAGGTCTAAGCTCGGGGGAGTTGATACGTCCATTTTGTATCATGTTTTCCTACTGTTATTTATGTTGTTTTGTTTTATAATAATGTTTTTTGGAGTAATTCTAATGTCTTTTTTTCATAATATGCAAGGTGTGCACCAAGAGGGAGTATTTTGGCAGATGGAAATCTAGACCTGAAAAAGCTACGTCAAGCTACCTATTCTGCACAACTTCAAATGAGGTGAAACTCCTCGAGGAATTTTTTTAGAATATTTAATAAATATTGGAGAAATAAGTACCAAATGGGGGGCCACCAGGTGGGCACAACCCACCTGGGCGCGCCAGGAGGCCCAGGTGCGCCCTGGTGGGTGTTGCCCTCCTCGGCCCACCTATGATGATCTTCTTCTGGTATATAAGTCATTTTCACCTAGAAAAAATCAGAGGAGGACTTTCGGGACGAAGCGCCGCCGCCTCGAGGCGGAACTTGGGCAGGAGCATTTTTGCCCTTCGGTGGAGCAATTATCAAAGCACCCGTCCACCCACATATCAAATTATCAAATTACCGAACACAAATTAAGCCAACATGATGAAAGTGACTAAATGAAATTCCCGTGTACCCTTGAGAACACTTTGCTTATCATAAGAAAACCGTTTTGGCATGTCCTTTGCCTCAAAAGAATTGGGCTACCTTGCTACGCTTTTGTTACTACTATCGTTACTTGCTGGTTACAAATTATCTTGCTATCAAACTACTCCGCTACTTACAATTTTAGCACTTGCAGACATTACCTTCCTGAAAACCACTTGTCAGTTCCTTCTGCTCCTTGTTGGGTTCGACACTCTTACTTATCGAAAAGTCTACAATTGACCTTGTATACTTGTGGGTCATCACAATGCCCAATATGTTTATAGGAGTTTTGACATACCATGCTTTTGTGGGTCTGCTTGTGCACAAGCTCTACACCCTGCTTGTTCAAATCTGCAACATCTAATTTTGGATTAAATTCTATATATTTCCCTAGACCATATGCTTTAGAAGTGTCTAATTCGCATTGTAAAAAAATACTGGAACAATACTACTGCACACTAGTAGAAAAAGGGTCAAATGTGAAGCACAATAGTGCCGGTTTGAATTTCAGCCGGCACTAATGTGTACATTAGTGCCAGTTCGTGGCGGCGATCAATAGCACCGGTTCGTGGTGAACCTTTAGTACCGGTTCATGCCACGAACTGGTACTAAAGTGGCTGTGTCAGCCTGTGGTCAGGCTATGGCCCCACCATCACCATTTAGTGCCGGTTCGTACCACGAACCGGTACTAATGAGGTTATGGCAAGCTGTTTTTAGTCCCACCTCGCGAAGTTAGAGGGACTAGGAGCGGTTTATAAGCCCTGAGTGCACAGACGATGAAGAAGAGGCTCAATGCTCACGTTGCTTAGCTTCAAGTCTTCAGGAATATGGTAGACTGCACGAAGCTATGCACAGTGCAGTTTACACTATTCCGAAAGGCTTGAAGCAAATTAATGAGCATTGCACCTCTTTTTTATTTTTAGTAACTTATTACAACTCCGGACTTCTTCTGTTATGTAAAAAACTAATTGCACGTCGGCATTTCTTTTTTTAAAACTTTGGTTATAACTCCAGACTTTGACCATCAAGTTTTGCAGAAAAGAAAAAATAGCAGAAAAGAAGAAAAACTATAGCTGAAAAGAAAAAAAACTATATAAGAAAACTACTCAGAAATAAATAGAAGAAAATAAATATAGCAGAAAAGAAAAAACTACTCAGAAATAAATAGAAGAAAAAATAAAGTAGAAAAAAAATTATATTTGCTATTTTTCAATCGTTTACAAAATGATTGTGAAATTGAAAATCACTACAAAATGAACTCTGAAAATGTTGAATTTTGGCAAACTAGATGAAAAACTACTCACAAATAAATAGAAGAAAATAAATATAACAGAAAAGAAAAACTATACAAAAAACTACGCAAAAATAAATAGAAGAAAATAAAGCAGAAAAGAAAAAAAACTATAAAAAATTGGGGCGCTGCCCTGTGGGCCTGATAGGCCACAGATGAAATTACAGGCCTTAAAGGCACAGCAGACTCACAGGGCAGCGCGCAGAGTTTAGGCCCACCAGCCTGCTATATAGAGGAGTTCGAAGTGGTAGCCGCAGCTGGGTTTATAAATCAGTGCGGCTGCCCTTCGCCCGGCGAGGTGGGACTAAACTTTGGGGTGGCAGCGCGTGGCCTTTAGTACCGGGTCGTGGAACAAACCGGCACTAAAGGGGGGGCCTTTAGTACCGGTTTGTTCCACCACCCGGTACTAAAGGGGTCGCCTCCCGCCACTTGGCCTGACCAAAACAGGCCTTTAGTACCGGTTGGTGGCTCCAACCGGTACTAAAGGGGGGGGGTCTATATATACAACACGTCTGAAAATTTTGTTTTCCCTCTCTGTTTGTTCCTCTGTTTCTGTCTCCATCGTCGACGCCGCCGCCCTCGATCGTCTCCGTCGCCGCCCCCATCCCCATCGCCGCCCCCGTCCCCGTCGCCGCCCCGGGCCCGTCCCCGTCCCCGTCGCCGCCCCCGTCCCCATCGCCGCCCTCGTCTCCGTCGCCGCCCCCGTCCGCATCG
>NC_057810.1:117132797-117155673 GCF_018294505.1 Triticum aestivum
GCTTAGTTGAACTAGTTGAATTAATATATAGAACTAGTTTATTTTTAGTAAATGGTTACTTTGAACTAGTTGAATTAATATATAGAACTAGTTTATTTTTAGTAAATGCTTAGTTCAACTAGTTGAATTAATATAATAATTAACTAGTTTATTTTTAGTAAATATAATGCTTAGTTGAACTAGCTAGTTGAATTAATATATAGAACTAGTTTATTTTTAGTAAATGCTTAGTTGAACTTGTTGAATTAATAGAAGTAGTTGAATTAATTGAATTAGTAAGTGTTTAATGTTTCGCCTAATATGAACATAGGAAATGTCGTCTGACGACGTAAAATTTTTTGGTATGTGCCAATACTGTGAAGACCAGCGCGGCCAGTGCGACAGAAATTTCCTTGTTGATGGTAGGCGATTCAGCATCAAGCTGGATGAGACTTTCGAATTCGATACAGTAAGTCACAACGACAAGTCTGTTTTCGTAATTAAGCATGACTTATATATGCTTCATTTGCCTGACTTATAATTTTTAATTTTCACTATTCTACTAGCGCGTCCCCTGCCATGCAAGAATTTTTGTCTTGGATAAGATAGGTTTCAAAGATGTGGAAACTATGGAGGTAAAGAGAGCTTACCTGAAAACTGAGCATGATGGTTATACTTTCAACGTCAAAGTATACAATGCACACACGTACACCTATTTTGAATGCAAAACTTGGCAAGCACTATGCAAGGCTTATGCATTTGAGCCTGGTATGGTTATCACCTTTGATATTCGTCCAGAAGATGATATTGAAGGTAATAGAGACATATGGATCGATGTGCAGACGCCTCTAGTTCTACCATTATGTGAGTTCTTCTCAAATATATTTTTGTCTTTGATATTGCTTATTTCAAAAATAACTGACAACTAATTTCTATTGATAGCTTATCTCCATTCAACCAAACATGTCCGGCGCTTGGTAGACAGGACATTCTACTGTCCCGGAGCTGAACTAAACTGCGAAGAGATAAGTCATTATGTTTCATGGCTTGAGAATCTTCATACTGTCAAGACAAAAAAATTTCCTGCACTTACAAATGTTAGTACTCAAAACGTGCGACCAATAGTGATGGTATTGAACTACGGTCACATCTATTTAGGAATGATGGTAAGATATTTACTATTTATCCTCAGTGCATATTTTGCATACATATTTTTTTTGCTAAACTTTCATTGTTAAGTATATTAATTAAGTACTATACGATGTTCTTCAACAGGGACTCCCGATGACAGTTGTGCCTCAGGGGATCGAGACTAAAGGTCAGATGTTAATTGTTAGCTTACGGCCAAGATATCCTGCATTGCACATGAATGCATTCAGGATTTCTAGAAGCGATGAATGCTTAATAGTGAAAGATTGGAGGAAAATTGTTAATGATCGCAGAGAAGTACTAGGGGCAGCAATGAGAAGCACAGCCCATGATTAGGAGACAGGTTCATCGGCATGCTCCACTATGATCAATCAGGAGAGCTATACATGTTCTATGCTATTTTACCAGAGAGAGAGTAGCTAGCAGGAGTGATTTAGCTAGTTCTTCATGCTGCTCTTAATTAGTACTTGTCCTTTCATGTCCGTGTTCTTCGTTCTGAACTTAAGTGATTTGCTTTTATGGTGTTATATACGAACGCTTATAATATCATGACAATCATATTGAACTCGATGATTGGTTCTACTAGAAATTCTATATATATATATATATATATATATATGCATAACGTTTACAATGAGTAGTATCGTAAAATACCAGCAAACGAAAAAAAATTAAAATGGAAACACAAAATTAAATGAAAAAGAAATCATAAAACTAAAAAACCCCAAACCTTATAGTACCGGTTGGTCTTACCAACCGGTACTAAAGGGCTCCAGGCCCCCGGAGCTGGCTCGTGCCACGTGGTTGCCCTTTAGCACCGGTTCGTGCTGAACCAGTACTGAAGGGGGGGGGGCTTTAGTGACCACACTTTAGTGCCGGTTATGGAACCGGCACTAAAGGGCCTTACGAACCGGTGCTATTGCCCGGTTCTGCACTAGTGGCAACATCTACAAAAATCTAACTACTAGTACCTACACCGGTCCCTAACAACCAAACTCCAAATTATTCAAGCCTTAATGTTTTGAGTTTCTAGTCTTTTGTAGGTTTCCCAAAGGTACATAAGTTGATGGAGGTTTGGAAGATCTATAAGCTGCCGAAGATTTGGAGGACCTACAATTAAGTTGGTTGTTTTGGATTATAAGACATTGCATGCTCATTTTGGTCGTGTCGCACATCTAGAAACATATGTACTTTTCCTTTTGCGGCGTAATGTCCATATATATTGTCGTTTCATGCATGTATCTATAAACATATGTATTTGGTTATGTCTATCGAACTAAGTTTATGGTTTTGGATGAGGCCTATATGACTTTCATTGAACTGCATGTTTACGCTCTGATTGCCTCAACATAGTAAATGAATATTAAATTAGCTATATGTTGCCATAACAGTTAGCTAGTGAAATGCAACATCATGGCATGTAAATTGTCGTGTAAACATGTTTCTGCTGTCCTAGCAATTGCACTACCGATAACTATAGTTCCTATGCCACAAGAAGCCTGCCGGGAGAAAATGAACTTCTGGCAGATACATGGCCAGGGTAGTAACCGCTGGGAGAAGTAAACTCTGGTTGTTGTTGTCGTGGCAGTTCTATCTGTGGGAGAACTGCTCTCCCGGTAGTTTGTCTGCCGTCTTAATAGCTTTGTTTGGGCAGATTACATGTCATTGCATTTAAGTTGTGGTGTACTGGTGCGAGCACGCAGACCACCACCACCATGGCCACTCCCTCTCCCGTCTCGCCACCTGCCTCGGGACATGTGGTCAGTTTGGGTAGGTGGACAGAAATGGGGGAGGGGAGGAAGGAGGCGCATGTTGTCGTGGGTGGCGCCACCACACACAGAGTGAGTGGGTGAGAGACAGACGGACTGATGATGACGGCGCCATTGGGGGAGTGGGAGTCGAGCGATAGTGGTCGTCTGGTCGTCGGTGAGATGGTCTTGGTCATCCATACTTATTTGGTAGGGGCCGGACTCAAGTGGCGGCTGTGAGACCGTCAACCCACTAGGCCTAGTGGCACATACTATTTTCTTTCCCTATAAAAGAAAGAAATAAATTTATTATTTTCAACCTAAAAATGTTTTTATCCTACAAAAGACAAAGCCCTTGATTTGTTATCACCGACCATAAAAGAATGTTATCATAAAAAAAGGATCAAAAAAATTATAAGAAAAGTCGTATTTCTTTCGCTTCAGTTGTGGTGCATGTGGCTGGAAATTATTATACGCTAGTTGTCTGGTGAGCTGATCGGTTTCTTCAGCTTTACAGACAGGAAAGAATTATGTTAAGTGTGTGCACACCCGTCTTGTTTGTTAGATTTGTGTGTGTTCAGATGGCAGTGTTCTCGTGGTGTAGAAAATATTGTGAAAAAAATAAAGGTCTACAAGGTTCATCCTTTGACTCTGTTTAGCACTTCATATGCCTCGCCTTGCAAGGATGTGATCTTGGTAACTGATTCACGGTTCAAGGTTTAGGTTTCCTTTTTTTCTTTTCCTTTTGTGGGTAGGTTTAGGGGTTATTTCGGCTTGTGCAAATTTGGCCTTTTGCAATTACACCATACGAAACAAAGAGTAGAGTCGAAACATGAAACGGAAGATCAAGAGACACTGATTTTGATGAACTTCAATAACTTTTAGCTTTATGGATCTATGATAATATCATTGGTTCTTGGATATAGCCATAAACCGGACCAGACTATCTCTCGAATAAAATATATCAGAAATTAGTAACCCTACCAGTTTGTTACGCTCAATGGCCAGCCCGCCACCGACCCGAAAAAATGACCAAGAAATTGGATTGTTTAATATGGTTTTCATAAAAACTGGAGCAATTAAACTGGTAAAAATTAAGGTCTGCGAGCCAACATGCCGCAATAACCGAACTCACTTTGTTCAGGGCTAAATAGATGGAAATCATTTTCTTTGACCTTTTTTCTCTATGTATTTTTTCCTACCCATCGAACACAATGAATCGATGGTTCAATCGCTAAAAACCTTAACGTGCCCCACCCATGCACCTAAATATCTTGATCATACCTTATTTCATTACTTAAAATCGTGGTCGCCACACATAGATAGTCATGATCCAAGGTGAAGCTTTTCTAAATTGTTTCCCTGGTACCCTGCTAGAAGGAATTCGCCACCCATCTTAATCAATAACACCGCCAAGCTGCTCGTCAATAAGGCATGATTAGTCAACCCATGACTACATATTTGTAGTAGTAGCTGTCTCACCATATCTCTCTTTTGCGCCTTGATATTTAAATCATGGGTAAGTAAAGGAGCAAGTAAAATGGATTACTTTAATGATAAGTAGATCCATAATGGCGCGTGTTGCGGCGTCCATTCTAACGATAGTGTTCTTAAATAAAGAGACGTTAAATATGTAAATTTGTGGCAACTCGCCAGAATATTATCAATGATCGATAGTTGGTTGGAGCTTGATTTTGATGTGTACATAGGACATGTCCGCCTATTAGCTATTTCCCCAATGATACTACATCCACCTTAGACATACTTCTACACCTACGATTAGACATACGTGACATGCCACTAAGATATTGAAGCAAAATTCACACACACCAGAACACGAAATGTGCATATCACCAAAGCATGTTGGAAAACCAAAAATACAAGGTCACCGTCGCTGCTACAGGAGCATTTGAGCTACATTCACAAGTCAATAAAAACTGTGATACAATACATCTTGGGAGGGGTAACATTTAATTATCCAATAAAACTTGGGAGGAAAATTGTATGGTCATGCATAACATCGACCTTGGAAAAATTTATTAATGTTGGTCAAAGTCTTAGTGAATACAAACATATGATTTACAGGAGGAAATTTGGTTCTATGTCCTCGTCAAAGCAAATTAACTATACTCACTAGACTGACCTTTGTCTTCTTTATTTAGCCTCTCAGTCAAATTTTAAGCAATCACCACACATTTCACAACTGACAAAAAGAAACTTCACTACACAGTGGTTGGATTAGTCAAAGATTTCTTATCTTACAATAAAAATCTACGATTACATATGAGCTAATATAAAATTATACCCAGAAAGATTAGGCATTGCTATATGTGTCAATGCACACTTTAGAATTCTTGCAACAATAGTGATACATGTAGAAGATGGCAGGCACCTAACAATAGTCAAAATGGTATAGGCATGTCTCCAAGGTTCAAAGATCCTGAGAAGACCGTGGTCTTCAATAAAATCCAGTGTCTCAAAAAGTTGGCCAAAATATTTCTACAGACAAGAGATAATTGCTAATCCATAGCACTGTCTCAAGAATGACTAATAATATGATGTAAATTTTTTTGACAAGATAACAACATATGCTATGATACCTAGATTTTTATCTTAGTAAGTGAGAAGATGCTCAGAAATCAGAATCAGTAGATGCCTTTGTTGTGTGACTGAACGAATGCATTGACGTACCTGGCAGTCTCACATATATAGCTAGTGCTCCAGATCATCAACTTCATCTACAGATTCACATATGCAGTAGTCGGCAAAGCATAGTTGCAAAAACAGACATGGTCCTCCTGAGGAGGGGCTTACTAATAGATTGAAGAAAAGCCCCAGAATGAAGTCCACATTCAACATCAACAGGTCCTAGCCAGCACCAACTTATGTCGCAGGTCACAGCTGCGTCGCTGTGAAGGAAGAGATGAAGAAATAATGAATTGTTTCGCGAGGCAGTCAGGCAGATAAGGACAGGAACCTCTCTCCACTATTAGCATCTCATGTAAGAGGAAGGGTGCGATTTGTACCTACAGGTGAAGGAACAACCGATGTACAGGGAACGGCGGAGCACTTCGACCATCTTCGACGACTCCTCACCTAGGGATGGCAGTTCTACCGGCAACACCGCGAAGAGAGCTGGAAATTCATCATGGACTCTATTGTTCGAGGTCAAGATCGGGAAGGGGGCAGCTCTTATACTCACTTTAAAGGTCCATGCGATAAGGGGTCTGCTACAAATGCTCTAAGGCATGTGGTTAATTGGGCCTCTCCCACCCGGATTTGAAGCGACGGCGGCGGAGGGCGCGCGTGCCTTCCCGGCTACGGCTGTAGGAGTGCCACTCTGGATGATGAAGTTCCCCTGGCGCTTGCGGGGATGAGCGGTGGAGGCTTCAACCGTGACGGGCGTGACACGGCCGGCGTCCATGACTTCCACGGTGATGGCGACGGCTGGGAGGCGTCCTTGGCAGCACTACAGAGCTGGGGAAGGTGGTCCGGAGTGGGCGGATGGAGATAAATGCCGGCGGAATGAAGGGAGAGTGGGAATTGCCGTGTTGAAATGTCACTCCCCCCGAATCTCGCTAGCGATAGGGTTCACCCCTGGCTCGGTCTCCCGCCCCGTGTTTCTAAAGGTTGAGGGGGAGAATTTGCCATGCCCTGCAATTTTTTTTAAAGGCCACAGTCCGATACAGTATCTGTTCGGGCCACTATTTCACCCAAAACTATAAACTAGCGGTTGTTTTACAGTTCGGCGCGATATAAGGGGTCTGCTAGAGATACTCTTAGAAATTTCTTTCGGAGCAGAGTCCCCTTAGGATAGGTAGCCCACGAGGAGAAAAACATGGTGTCTAGTGGCAGATCCAATTGCTAGAAATGACAAAGGCATGAAATCTGATGGCTTACATGGCTAATAGCGCGAGAGGGCTCGAATTAGGCTCGGTTATACTGTCCTAAATTTTAATAGAAGATTTGCATAGCACATGAGTGGAAACCGGACAGCTGAATGCCTCTTGTTTTCATTTTTAGTGTTTAAATCAGTGAAGAAACGTGAGAAGATGATGTGCATGCATGTAACTTAACCAAGAAAATGATGCCTATGACACAATGCAAATGAGCGACTCAATGAACTCATATATGTGAGGGAGAGAGAGAGGGGGATGTGGGTGAGAGGCAGGCGTATGGTTTTTATTTGTACTTATATGAAATAACATATTGATATGTATATATACCTACTATTAAAAGGAGGTGATATTCTTGGTTTCGTCCCGCTTTGTTTGGTCCCGCTTTAATTAATTTCACGAACGCTATTTGGTTTCGTTACTTGCCACCCGTTTTGGGCCAACGGCGGAAGCCCATCTAGCGGCGCATTGTGGGCCAGGTCTGGAGAGCTGGCAAACCTGCCAACCGGCCACACACACTTTGTCCAATTGACCCAGCTAGAGATATGAAAGGATTTTTTTTCTCCCGTCGCAATGCACAGGCCTTTTTGCTAATTCATAACAATACAAAAACGGGTTTGATGCGGTCTAGATCTTTTGGGCGTATGTGATCACCTGATCCAATAAATTTTCACATCATAATGCCATCGCGTATGAACAATATAATGCTACATGATCGATCTCTTTCCATGCTTTGACTTCTCACTTTTCACACATCTATATGCACAGAATATTAGCTCTAATCTTGACGTGTGCACTCGTGGCCGGATCGTGCAGAGCTGGCTGGGTGTGGACGTTGGAGGTTGCGCAAGTGCTGATCGTGGGCATGCATGTAGGTAGCACAACGGCCAGGCATAAGCATCCATGAGTTTGTTAGCAGAGAAGTCGTGCGGCCAGTTTGCATGGGCGGTGTACCTGCGTCTGCATGTGGCTAGATTAGTTGAAATAGTGGTCGGTTTGGTGGCCGGGTGGTGTGTATGCACCTGGGTATAAAAGGCCCTCTGCTGTACTGCTTGTAGCCACGCCGGTCTGTTGCCGCGCCACGGTGACGGTATATGCCGAGCCGAGGGGGAGGGGCCTAAGGAAGATGTAGTCTTTGTCGGAACCGTGGTATGCGCCCGGTCGATGTGAGAGTTCTTCCTGGGTTGTGCTGTGTGTGTGCGTGTGTACCTCCATGTATGTGTGTTTTGAGTAATTGAGTTGAATAGAAGACAACATACAAGCCGTTCGACGGATGGGGCATTCGTCGCCGGAAAATTCTGTTCATCTTCTTCTTCCTTCGTCCGGCGTTCGTCGCCGAAGGGCGGTTCAGCGTATGTCGCCGGTGGGTTTGTCCCAACATTTGGTATCAGAGCTTGGTTATCTTGGGCGTGGTTCGCTTTGCCGGAGGCGTACCAGCAATGGCGGCGTTCGTTGGAGGCTGCGCGAAGCTCCGGGCCGTGTGTCGGCCTATGGAGGTGCGCGGCGCTGCGACTGTCATGGTGGACGTGAAGGCGACACGTGGTGAGACCACAACGAGCACAACAGGCATGGAGGTCGTGCTGGAGCGGTTGCGGGGCGCGGCGAGCGCATGGCAGCGATGATGCACAGCGAGTCCGGATGCGGTGGTGGCACACGGCTTCGACGTCGAGCGACGCGGCAACCATGGCGCTGGCGCGACGAGCACACCCACGTCGCAGCGGGCGCGGAGGCACGCGCTGGCGTTGAGCGAAGACAACCATGGAGGTGCGGTTGCGCATAGAGGCGCACGGTGGCGTCAGACGGAGGCGTTCATGGTGACGGTCGACGGCGAGCATGTCAAGATTAAAGGGGAAATTACTAGCTCTAATCTTGACGTGTGCGCTCGTGGCCGGATCGTGCAAAGCTGGCCAGGTGTGGACGTTGGAGGTTGCGCAAGTGCTGATCGTGGGCATGCATGTAGGTAGCGCAACGGTCAGGCATAAGCATCCATGAGTTTGTTAGCAGAGAAGTCGTGCGGCCGGTTTGCAAGGGTGGTGTACCTGCGTATGCATGTAGCTAGATTAGTTGAAATAGTGGCAGGTGTGGTGGCCGGGTGGTGTGTGTGCACTGGGTATAAAAGGTCCTCTGGTGTACTGTTTGTAGCTGCGCAGATCTGTTGCCGCGCCACGGTGACGGTATGTGGCGAGCCGAGGGGGAGGGGCCTAAGGAAGATGTAGTCTTTGTCGGGACCGTGGTATGCGTCCGGTCGATGTGAGAGTTCTTTCTGGGTTGTGCTGCGTGTGTGTACCTCCATGTATGTGTGTTTGAGTAGTTGAGTTGAATAGAAGCCAACATACAGGCTGCTCGGCGGCTGGGACGTTCGTCGCCGGAAAATTATGTTCATCTTCTTCTATCTTCGGCCGGCGTTCGTTGCCGGAGGACGGTTTGGCGTTTGTCGCCGGTGGATTTGTTCCAACATAGACTAAAGCTAAACAATGCAATAATACTTTTGAGGCCAAAATAGGCTTGGGAGGCAAACGGAATGCCAAAACTCCGTAGAAATAGGTTGGATGTAAGCAGGCCATGTGACCAGTATGCATAGACTAGTGTACATGCTCTTATTGCTGGTCTCCCTTAAGAAAGTGCATCCCCAGATGATCATGGTCTGTAGGAAATAGAAGCTAGGTCGCACTTCTCCGCACATCTTTACTCAAGGGTTAGGCTTCGTTTAGTCACCGCACATTTGCTAGTACATCTCTGTGCTTGTGCTTTCGGTGTTGGTCATTCTGCTGGCAGAGGCACATAAAATTTACATGTATATAAAATTTCTAGCTAATGCAAATGATAGAACAACTCTTGATTCCCGTAAAAGAAGTAAGATGTCTACACAGATTTTTGTGCTCAAGTGAGCTTATATATCTCTATTTCTACTACTTTAAAATTACTCAGCATTGCTTTTCCTACTCATCCCCGCGTTTCGCTTAGGTTTCGTCCGCTGAGCTGCCTTCCTCCTCGGCCATTTTTACACTCCCCACCAAATTTTCCCACCTTCTCCGCATTCTTTTGTTCTATCTGAACCGCACATGTGGACATGGCAAAGAAAATAAATCTAGGGTCCCTACCGCCGCCACCAAGCCCGTTCGACCACGACCAGCCGTCCACACTCCGGTGCCGCCTCTTGTACGCGGTACAGATTATAAACCTGTCCGCAGACGACCTGTGATGCCCCATCGATGCTAGAGCTGCGCCGCCACATTCATCGGTGATGTCCGCCGCCGGAGGTGCAAGTTCCGCCGCCGCCCATCCGACCTCTGCCTCCTTCTATTCCATCACACACATTGGCCACTCCGGTTGGTTCCATCGAATCTCTCCTGCAGTTACTCCCACTACAATCTCGTCTCATGGTTGCCGTCGTGGCAGCTCCTGACTTGGCCGATATGTTGGCTTTGCTTTCACATGAGATTTTGTGGGTGGTGTGTTGATTGGGGTGGGTACACTTCGTTGAGTGTACGCGGTGGATGTGTTGCGCCGGCCACCGAACCAGCGCCATATGCCATGTTCATTTATCTATCCTTCCGATTGTGGTTCTCGAGATGCTCAGTTAATGTGTTTCTACTACAAAAAAGCTTCACACGCTGCTTCTGAACTATAGCAGTCCAGAAAAGCACATTTTTTATTGTGGGGTTGTTCTTGCTGCTTGTACTAAATTTGGTTTGCAAGGTTTGGGATCTTTCTTACACCGTGTGACACCTTAATTCAATGATTTTAATTTGGTTTGCAAGGAACTGGTCTGCTGTAGGAGTTGTCGCTAGAATCAAAGTTCAAAGGCGATGGATGAAAGCGAAATTGCTGATGCCAGGAAGGTGTGTTAGTTGCATTTTCACGAGTTTTCTATATCTGATGTAGCTAGTGATTCCACAGGGGGCTGTGCCCAACCAGGCGCTCAACGTGTCAAATCCGCAGGACCAGTCCATCACGCCGGTGGTTCAAGACTTTGTACGCTCGTGTGCCGAGGATCCATTTGCAAACTTAATCTAAGATCTACAACTAAAAAAATCTAAGATTTCACGCATAATTTTCACCAGATGCACTTTATGATACTATTGACCGGAGAACAAAAAAGTGCAAAAATATTTAGGTGTGAATAAATATTCTATAAAAGTGGAACGGCATTGTGATTGTTAGGGAATTGTTTAATGATTAATCTTTGTACGCAGTGAGTGTTAGCAATCATAGAAGACTAAATGATGGTTGAGTCTGTTCTTAGCCATGTGTACGCGGTGAGTGCTAGCAATCGTAGAAGACTAAATGATGATTGAGTATGTGTACTTGCCTAAAGGCTCTGATACGTGACCCTTCCTGAAAAGATGATGAATTATAGTTGCAAAGTTAAGTAAGAACATAGTTTTTCGGTTTCCAATGGAGTTTATGCTTTATACTTCAATGTTGTGATGAATTGTCGCTTGTTCATGAGAAGTCTATGATAAAAGTTCTATGATGAAAGTTTTATATTAAAGTTTGTTGTTGTTATAATAAGTCACATGATGCTGCTATGTCCGTATTTTTGTTTTTATCGACACCTCTCTCTCTAAGCATGTGGACATGCTTTTCGATTTCGGTTTTCGCTTGAGAACAAGCGAGGTCTAAGCTCGGGGGAGTTGATACGTCCATTTTGTATCATGTTTTCCTACTGTTATTTATGTTGTTTTATTTTATAATAATGTTTTTTGGAGTAATTCTAATGTATTTTTTTTTCATAATATGCAAGGTATGCACCAAGAGGGAGTATTTCGGGAGATGGAAATCTAGACCTGAAAAAGCTACGTCAAGCTACCTATTCTGCACAACTTCAAATGAGGTGAAACTCCTCGAGGAATTTTTTTAGAATATTTAATAAATATTGGAGAAATAAGTACCAAATGGGGGGCCACCAGGTGGGCACAACCCACCCGGGCGCGCCAGGAGGCCCAGGTGCGCCCTGGTGGGTGTTGCCCTCCTCGGCCCACCTATGATGCTCTTCTTCTGGTATGTAAGTCATTTTCACCTAGAAAAATACAGAGGAGGACTTTCGGGACGAAGCGCCACCGCCTCGAGGCGGAACTTGGGCAGGAGCATTTTTGCCCTCCGGTGGAGCAATTATCAAAGCACCCGTCCACCCACATATCAAATTATCAAATTACCGAACACAAATTAAGCCAACATGATGAAAGTGACTAAATGAAATCCCCGTGTAACCTCAAGGACACTTTGCGTATCATAAGAAAACCGTTTTGGCATGTCCTTTGCTTCAAAAGAATTGGGCTACCTTGCTACGCTTTTGTTACTACTATCGTTACTTGTTGGTTACAAATTATCTTGCTATCAAACTACTCCGCTACTTACAATTTTAGCACTTGCAGACATTACCTTCCTGAAAACCACTTGTCAGTTCCTTCTGCTCCTTGTTGGGTTCGACACTCTTACTTATCGAAAAGTCTACAATTGACCATGTATACTTGTGGGTCATCACAATGCCCAATATGTTTATAGGAGTTTTGACATACCATGCTTTTGTGGGTCTGCTTGTGCACAAGCTCTACACCCTGCTTGTTCAGATCTGCAACATCTAATTTTGGATAAAATTCCATATTTTTCCCTACCACACAGGAGATGATTTTTCTAGTATCGACCATATGCTTTAGAAGTGTGTAATTTGTATTGTAAAAAAATACTGGAACAATACTGCTGCAACATCTAGGAAAATCTAACTAGTAATACCTACACCGGTTCCTAACATCCAAACTCCAAACTATTCGAGCCTTAATGTTTATAGTTTCGTTAATTTGAGTTTATAGTATTTTGTAGGTTTCCCAAAGGTACATAAGTTGATGGAGGTTTGGAAGATCTATAAGCTGCTAAAGATTTGGAGGACCTACAATTAAGTTGGTTGTTTTGGATTGTAAGACATTGTATGCTCATTTGGGTCGCGTGGCACATCTAGAAACATATGTAGTTATCCTTTTGTGTCTATCGAACATATGTATTTGGTTATGTCAATCGAACTAAGTTTATGGTTTTGGATGAGGCCTATATGACTTTCATTGAACTCTATGTTTATGCTCTGATTGCCTCAACATAGTAAATGAATATTAAATTAGGTATATGTTGCCATAACAGTTTGCTAGTGAAATGCAACATCATGGCATGTAAATTGTCGTGTAAACATATTTCTGTCGTCCCGCCAATTGTACTACCGGTAACTGTAGTTCCTATGCCACAAGAAGCCTGCCAGGAGAAAATGAACTTCTGGCAGATACATGGACAGGGCAGATAAACTTCCGGGAATGACCTAACCGTTGGGAGAAGTAATCTCTGGCAGCTGTTGTCGTGGCAGTTCTATCTATCGGAGAACTGCTCTCCCGGTAGTTTGTCTTCTGTCTTAATAGCTATGTTCGGGCAGATTACATGTCATTGCATTTAAGTTATGGTGTACTGGTGCGAGCACGCAGACCACCGCCACCATGGCCACTCCCTCTCTCGTCCCGCCACCTGCCTCGGGACATGTGGTGCGGTTTGGGTAGGTGGACGGAAATGTGGCAGGGGCTGACAGTGACACCATTAGAGTGGGGAGCGAGGGGAGGAAGGAGGCGCATGTTGTCGTGGGTGGCGCCACCACACACAGAGTGAGTGGGTGACAGACAGACGGGCGGATGATGACGGCGCCATTGGGGGAGTGGGAGTGGAGCTATAGTGGTCGTTTGGTCGTCGGTGAGATGGTCTAGGTCATCCATACCTACGTGGTAGGGGCCAGACTCAAGTGGCAGCTGTGAGACCGTCAGTCAACTAGGCCTAGTGGGACATACTATTTTCTTTCCCTATAAAAGAAAGAAATAAATTTATTATTTTCAACCTAAAAAAATTTATCCTACAAAATACGAAACCCTCAATTTGTTATCACCGACCATAGAAGGATGTTTTCATACAAAAAGGATAAAAAAATATAAGAAAAGTCGTATTTCTTTGGCTTCAATTGTGGTGCATGTCGCTGGAAATTATTATATGCTAGTTGTCTGGTGAGCCGATCGGTTTCTTCAGCTTTACAGACAGGAAAGAATTATCTTAAGTGTGTGTGCACATGTGTCTTGTTTGTTAGATTTGTGTGTGTTCAGATGGCAGTGTTCTCGTGGTGTAGAAAATATTGTGAAAAAATAAAGGTCTGGTAGGTTCATCCTCTGACTCTGATTAGCAGTTCACATGCCTCCCCTTGCAAGGATGTGATCTTGGTAACTGATTCACGGTTCAAGGTTAAGGTTTTCTTTTGTTTTCTTTTCCTTTTGTGGGCTGGTTTAGGGGTTATTTCGGCTGGTGCAAATTTGGCCTTTTGCAATTACACCATACGAAACAAAGAGTAAAGTCGAAACCTGAAAAAAAAATCAAGAGACACTGATTTTGATGAACTTTAATAACTTATAGCTTTATGGATCTATGACAATATCATTGGTTGTTGGATATAGCCATAAACCGGACCGGACTGTCTCTTGAATAAAAAAATTATATCCGAAATTAGCGACCCTACCAGTGTGTTAAGCTCAATGGCCAGCCTCGCCACCGACCGGAAAAAATGACCAAGAAGCTGGACTGTTTAATATGGTTGTCATAAAAACTGGAGCAATTAAATTGGTAAAAATTAAGGTCTGCGAGCCAACATGCCGCAATAACCAAACTCACTTTGTTTAGGGCTAAATAGATGGAAATCATTTTCTTTGACCTTTTTTCTCTATGTATTTCTTCCCACCCATCGAACCCAATGAATCGATAGTTCAATCGGTAAAAACCTTAATGTGCCCCACCCATGCACCTAAATATCTTGATCATACTTATTTCATTACCTAAACTCGTTGTCGCCACACATAGATATTCATGATCCAAGGCGAAGCTTTTCTAAATTGCTTCCCTGGTACCCTGCTAGAGAGAATTCGCCACCCATCTTAATCAATAACACCGCCAAGTTGCTCGTCAATAAGGCATGATTAGTCAAAGATTTCTTATCTTACAATAAAAATCTATGATTACTTATGAGCTAATATAAAATTATACCCAGAAAGATTAGGCATTGCTATATCTGTGAATGCATACTTTAGAATTCTTGCAACAATTGTGATACATGTAGAAGATGGCAGGCACCTAACAATAGTCAAAATGGTATAGGCATGTCTCCAAGGTTCAAAGATCCTGAGAAGACCGTGGTCATCTTCAATAAAATCCAGTGTCTCAAATAGTTGGCCAAAATATTTCTACAGAGAAGAGATAATTGCTAATCCATAGCACTGTCTTCAGAGTGACTTATAATATGATTTAAAAATTTGTTGGCAAGAAGACGACATGTGCTATGATACCTAGATTTTTATCTTAGTAAGTGAGAATATGCTCAGAAATCAGAATCAGTAGACGCCTTTGTTGTGTGACTGAACGAATGCTTTCACGTACCTGGCAGTCTCACATATATAGCTAGTGCTCCAGACCATCAACTTCATCTACAGATTCAGATATCCAGTAGTTGACAATCAACAATGAACAAAGCACAAATCGGCAAAGCATAGTTTCAAAAACAAACATGGTCCTCCTGAGGAGGGGCTTACTAATAGATTGAAGAAAAGCCCCAGAATGAAGTCCACCTTCAACATCAACCGGTCCCAGCCAGCGCCAACTTATGTCGCAGGTCACGGCTGCGTCGCTGTGAAGAGATGAAGAAATAAGAATTGTTTCGCGAGGCGGTCAGGCAAATAAGGACAGGAACCTCTCTCCACTATTAGCATCTGATGTAAGAGGAAGGGCGCGATTTGTACCTACAGGTGAAGGAACAACCGATGTACAGGGAACGGGGGAGCACTTGGTGGATTATGAAGGGACCCTCCCATTTGGGCTTGAGTTTATCATTTTTCTTGTCCGGCAGGCGTAGAACTAGTTCGCTGACATTGTAAGTTTTGGTCCGTACTTCTCTGCTTTGATATCTTCGAGCCTGCTGTTGATAGAATGCGGAACGGGCTTTTGCCACGTCGCGCTCCTCCTCCAATGCGTCCAAGCTGTCCTGCCGATTGAGCTCGGCTTCTCTTTCTTCGTACATGCGCACGCGAGGTGAGTCATGAATTATGTCGCAGGGCAGGATTGCCTCTGCGCCGTATACCATAAAAAATGGTGTGAATCCGGTAGTGCAATTCGGCGTGGTCCACAGCCCCCAGAGTACGGAATCGAGCTCCTCTACCCAGTGCGTGTTAGATTCCTTGAGGGATCGCACTAATCTGGGTTTGATGCCGCTCATGATTAGAGCATTGGCTCGCTCGACTTGACCGTTAGTTTGTGGGTGATAGACTGAAGTGTAATCGAGCTTAATGCCCATGTTTTTGCACCAGAGTTTAACCTCATCGGCCGTAAAGTTTGTGCCGTTGTCAGTAATGATGTTGTGGGGGACGCCGTAACGATGTACAACCCCGGATATGAAGTCTATCACCGGTCCGGACTCGGCCGTCTTAACAGGCTTGGCCTCTATCCATTTGGTGAATTTGTCCACCATGACCAGTAGATATTTTTGCTTGTGGGTTCCTCCTTTAAGGGGTCCAACCATGTCAAGCCCCCAGACCGCAAAAGGCCGGGTAATGGGTATAGTTTGGAGGGCGGTAGGTGGCATGTGGCTTTGATTAGCGAATAATTGGCAACCGACGCATCGCTAGACTAAGTTCTGAGCGTCTGCCTGAGCCGTCGGCCAATAAAATCAGGTATGGAAGGCCTTGCTCACAAGGGCTCGGGCTGCGGCGTGGTGCCCGCCGAGTCCGGCGTGAATTTCAGCCAGAAGGTTCCGCCCTTCCTCTTCGGAGATACACCTTTGAAGGACTCTGGTGGTGATTTTCTTATAAAGCTCTCCTTCGTGGACTTTATAGGCTTTAGATCGCCGCACTATGCAGCGTGCCTCATTTTGGTCCTCGGGAAGTTCCTGCCTAGTTAAGTAGGCTATGAATGGTTCTGTCCACGGGGCAATTACTGCCATTATTACGTGGGCTGAGGGTGTGACTTCATTGATGGAGTCTTCCGTTGTGTCAGAGTGTTCGGGGTCAGGTGATGCGGCCAGGTCTGGATTGTTATTTCCGGGTTCCCCTTCCCACTGTACGGATGGCTTGAATAGCCTTTCCAGGAAAATGTAGGGGGGGGACTGCATCGCGCTTTGCGCTGATGCGTGCCAAGACGTCTGCTGCCTGATTATTTTCCCGGGCTATATGGTGAAATTCCAGCCCTTCGAACCGAGCTGACATATTTAGGACGGCGTTGCGATAAGCTGCCATTTTCGGATCTTTGGCATCAAAGTCTCCGTTTATTTGGGATATCACGAGGTTCGATTCTCCACGCACCTCTAGGCGTTGAATGGCCATGGAGGCTGCCATCCGAACGCCATGTAGAAGGGCCTCATATTCGGCTGCATTGTTGGAGTCCATATACATTATCTGGAGTACATGATGGACTGTATCTCATGTTGGGGACGTCAGGACGATGCCAGCCCCCAGACCCGCCAGCATTTTGGAGCCGTCGAAGTGCATGGTCCAGTTGGAATATGTGTCGTACTCTTTGGGGAGTTCGGCTTCAGTCCATTCAGCGACAAAGTCGGCCAAGGCTTGCGACTTGATGGCTCGCCGTGGCTTATATGTTATGTCGAACGGAAGGAGCTCAATGGCCCATTTGGCGACCCGGCCCGTTGCGTCGCGGTTGTTTATGATATCGTTAAGAGGTACTTCGGAGGCTACTGTTATCAAACACTCTTGAAAGTAGTGTCGTAGCTTCCGGGATGCCATGAACACTGCATATGCTATCTTTTGGTAATGCGGGTACCGGGACTTGCATGGAGTGAGGACAGTGGACACGTAGTAGACTGGTTTCTGGACAGGGAATTTGTGTCCGTCCGTTTCTCGTTCGACGACAAGAACTGCGCTTACAACTTGGTGAGTTGCCTCGATGTATAACAACATTGGTTCGCCGATGTTAGGCGCGGCCAGGACCGGGTTTGTTGCCAGAATGGCTTTTGTTTCTTCGAGTCCGGCCGTGACGGCGTCCGTCCACTCGAAGTGTTCGGTGCGCCGGAGGAGGCGGTAAAGGGGTAATGCCTTTTCCCCCAAGCAGGAGATGAAGCGGCTTAGAGCCTCCACGCATCCAGTCAATTTTTGTATTTGCTCGAGATCTTTTGGAATATCCAATTGTGACAGATCTCGGATCTTTGCTGGGTTTGCTTCAATTCCTCTACCTGATACGATGAAGCCCAAGAGCTTTCCGGCTAGTATGCCGAAAACGCATTTTTCCGGGTTAAGCCTAATGTCATATGTTTGGAGGTTATTGAACGTGAGCGTCAAGTCGTCTATTAGAGTTTCGACATGCTTGGTTTTGACGACCACGTCATCCACGTACGCTTCAACCGTTTTGCCGATCTGGCTGGCCAGACATGTTTGAATCATGCGCTGATATGTTGCGCCGGCGTTTTTGAGCCCGAAGGGCATTGTGTTGAAGCAGAATGGGCCGTATGGGGTGATGAATGACGTTGCGGCTTGGTCTGACTCTGCCATCTTGATTTGGTGGTAGCCAGAGTATGCATCGAGGAAACACAATGAGTCGTGTCCTGCGGTGGCGTCGACGATTTGATCAGTGCGGGGGAGGGGGAAGGGATCCTTTGGGCATGCCTTATTTAGCTCTTTGAAATCGACGCATAGGCGCCAGGATTTGTCCTTCTTTGGTACCATTACCAGGTTTGCTAGCCAGTCCGGATGTTTTATATCTCTGATGAATCCGACTTCCAGTAGTTTGGCTAGCTCCTCTCCCATGGCTTGTCTCTTAGGTTCGGAGAAACGCTGAAGAGCTTGCTTAACAGGATTGAATCCTTTTAGGATGTTCAAGCTGTGCTCGGCCAGCCTGCGTGGGATTCCTGGCATGTCTGAAGGGTGCCAGGCAAAAATGTCCCAATTTTCGCGTAGGAATTCTCTTAGTGCGGCGTCTACATCAGGGCTTAGTTGTGCCCCGATGGAGGCCATTTTTGTAGTGTCCGTTGGATGGACTTGGAACTTGACTATTTCGTCTGCCGGCTTGAAGGATGTGGACTTGGATCTTTTGTCGAGTATCACGTCGTCCCTGTCCACCGTGGAGCGCAACGCAGTTAGTTCCTCAGCCGCTAGGGCTTCAGATAATGCCTCGAGGGCCAGTGCAGTTGTCTTGTTTTTGGCGCGGAGCGCTGTGTCCGGATCACTAGCAAGAGTCATGATTCCGTTGGGTTCGGGCATTTTGAGCTTCATGTAACGGTAATGGGGTATAGCTTGAAAAATTGTGAACGCTTCTTGCCCTAACAGAGCGTGGTATCCGCTGCTGAACGGGGCCACTTGAAATGTGACCTCCTCGGATCTGTAATTATCCGGCGTGCTGAACACCACATCCAGTGTGATTTTTCCTATACAGCATGCTTCCCGACTGGGGATTATTCCTCTAAAGGTTGTGTTGCTTCGCTCAATGCGGCTCCAGTCTATTCCCATTTTTCGTAGGGTTTCCTCATAGATGAGGTTCAATCCGCTGCGATCGTCCATGAGTACCTTGGTAAGCCGGAAGCCGTCCACTATCGGACTGAGGACCAGGGCGGCTAGTGCTCGGGCTGTCCGGGATTTAGGTTCGTCACTGGCATTAAAGGTAATAGCCGTGTCACTCCATGGGTTTATTGTTGGTACTTTGTAGACTTCGGTAAGGCTGCGGAGCGTTCGTTTCCTCGCATTGTTTGATGCGAAAGTCTCGAAGACTGTTGACACTGTACTGGTGTTTCTGGGGTGGTGCTCTGCGGATTCTGGAGTTAGAAGCTCCTCGCCACTTCTGGCCACCTGTCGGAGTATCCAACATGCTCTAAGGCTATGAGTTGGTGTGACGCCCTCTGTACTATGTATTTTATAGGGTCCATTGAGCCATCCCTCCAGTACAGTTCCATACCCTATAGAGGGTTTTTGTTTTTTGTTGTTTGGCCCAGGTGCCTGGCGATGATGCGTCCTTTTGTTTCGGACTAGGATTGTATTCAGGGTCGGATTGTCCCAGAATTTTGTTTCGGTTTTCCGAACGCTTTCTGTCACACAGTACTTTCATACTATGGATGCCAAGTCGGCGAAGCGTGTAATTTCGCGGAGACTTATGGCGTTGAGGATTCCGATGTCCGTGCAGTTGTTGCAGAAGAATGAAATTGCATCCCCCTCGCGGCAGTTCTTTATCCTGTTCATAACTAGGAGGAATCTGGCCCAGTAATGGTGTATTGTTTCCCTGGGCTCTTCCCGAATTTGGGATAGATCCCTTATATTTGGGTGGGCGGGTGGATTTAAATCCGGAACCTCGCCCGATCTAAGACACAGGGGCCAAGAAATTTCCGAACTCGGAAGCTTGGATTCTTGGATGTTATCCAATGAATCAGGCCCGCTTCCTGACTTTAGGTTTAGGGCTTGAGTGACGTCCTCCCCTCCGCAGATGTCCGGCTTGGAGGGATCAGGAATCTGGACACATCCGGTCCTTAGGATGGGTGGAGATTCACCGCATTGTTCCTCCACTACTTCGACGTGGTGGGTAACCTGGGGAGAGTCAATCTTTCTCTGATCGGGTTTAAGCCCAATCTGACCGTAGTCTGTAGAGACTCCCAGGGCGGCGATGCGATCCAAGAGCTCGTTTAAGGAAGAGAGCTCCATCGGATCTAACTGCTCGGCAAGTTCCGAGCTGATGTGGAGATTGCTTTCGATGACCCGAGAGGTCATCGTCGACGCGGCGGCCGAACAGGCGGTCATTAAAAACTGCCTAGCCGGAGAGTTTGACCGACAACCAAAGCTCCTTTGGCAACAGCGTCGTCTTTAAAGACGGGGTGCGGCATCCTTCCTGACGGTGACGACACAAAGGAACTCTCAATGAAAGCACCAATGTCGGTGTCAAAACCGGCGGATCTCGGGTAGGGGGTCCCGAACTGTGCGTCTAGGCGGATGGTAACAGGAGACAAGGGACACGAGGTTTTTAACCAGGTCCGGGCACTCTCGATGGAGGTAAAACCCTACTCCTGCTTGATTAATATTGATGATATGGGTAGTACAAGAGTTGATCTACCACGAGATCAGAGAGGCTAAACCCTAGAAGCTAGCCTATGGTATGATTGTTGTTCGTCCTACGGACTAAAACTCTCCAGTTTATATAGACACCGGAGAGGGCTAGGGTTACACAGAGTCGGTTACAATGGGAGGAGATCTTCATATCGAGTCGCCAAGCTTGCCTTCCACGCCAAGGAAAGTCCTATCCGGACACGGGACGAAGTTTTCAATCTTGTATCTTCATAGTCCGGGAGACCGGCCAAAGGTCATAGTCTGGCCCTCGGGCACCCCCTAATTCAGGACTCCCTCAGCCAGCCTCGCCACCGACCGGAAAAAATGACCAAGAAACTGGACTGTTTAATATGGTTTTCATAAAAACTGGAGCAATTAAACTCGTAAAAATTAAGGTCTGCGAGCCAACATGCCGCAATAACCGAACTCACTTTGTTTAGGGCTAAATAGATGGAAATCATTTTCTTTGTGCCTTCATATTCAAATCATGGGTAAGTAAAGGAGCAAGTAAAATGTATTTCTTAAATGATAAGTAGATCCATAATGGCGCGTGTTGCGGCGCCCGTCCATTCAAACGATTTTGTTCTTAAATAAAGGGACAAGGAATATGTAAAAAGGATCTTAAATAAAGAGACGTTAAATATGAAAATTTGTGGCAACTCGCCTGAATATTATCAATGATCGATAGTTGGTTGAAGCTTGATTTTGATGTGTACATAGGACATGTCCTCCTATTAGCTATTTCCCCAGTGATACTACATCCACCTTAGACATATTTCTACACCTACGATCAGACGTACGTGACATGACACTAAGATATTGAAGCAAAATACACACACACCAGAACACGAAATGTGCATAGTTGGAAAACCAACAATACAGGGTCACCGTCGCTGCTACAGGAGCATTTGAGCTACATTCACAAGTCAATAAAAACTGTGAAACGATACATCTTGGGACGGGTAACATTTAATTATCCAATAAAACATGGGAGGAAAAATGTATGGTCATGCATAACATCGACCTTGGAAAAATTTGTTAATGTTGGTCAAAGTCTTAGTGCAATACAAACATATGATTTACAGGAGGAAATTTGGTTCTATGTCCTCGTCAAAGCAAATTAACTGCACTCACTAGACTGACCTTTGTCTTCTTTATTTAGCCTCTTAGTCAAATTTTAAGCAAGCACCACACATTTCACAACTGACAAAAAGAAACTTCACTACACGGTGGTTGGATTAGTCAAAGATTTCTTATCTTACAATAAAAATCTATGATTACTTATGAGGTAATATAAAATTGTACCCCGAAAGATTAGGCATTGCTATATCTGTCAATGCACAATTTTGAATTCTTGCAACAATTGTGATACATGTAGAAGATGGCAGGCACCTAACAATAGTCAAAATGGTATAGGCATGTCTCCAAGGTTCAAAGATCCTGAGAAGACCGTGGTCATCTTCAATAAAACCAGTGTCTCAAAAAGTTGGCCAAAATATTTCTACAAAGAAGAGATAATTGCTAATCCATAGCACTGTCTCAAGAGTGACTTATAATATGACGTAATTTTTTTTGGCAGGAAGACGACATATGCTATGATACCTAGATTTTTATCTTAGTAAGTGAGAAGATGCTCAGAAATCAGAATCAGTAGACGCCTTTGTTGTGTGACTGAACGAATGCTTTCACGTACCTGGCAGTCTCACATATATAGCTAGTGCTCCAGACCATCAACTTCATCTACAGATTCAGATATGCAGTAGTTCAGAATCAACAATGAACAAAGCACAGATCGGCAAAGCATAGTTGCAAAAACAGACATGGTCCTCCTGAGGAGGGGCTTGTTGGCGCCTCAGGCTACGGCACTCGACGGTGATCGCCGGAGACACGACCGGAGGGGAGGAAGAAGAACACAGGAGATTTGCCGGCGCACGAACGCCCCCCCGCACGTACGGGTTTCTCTGTATTTCACCACGAGCACGCACTCGATTGCCTCAACGATTACACAGGGGGG
>NC_057810.1:117156068-117157425 GCF_018294505.1 Triticum aestivum
GGGGGAGAGAGGGCTTTATACCCGAGCGCACGGACATGCCCGAGCTGCTCCACGACTCACCCAGCTCCCACTCGCCACGCCCCGCACGCTCTGGCTCGCGCGCGCTCCTCGCGCTCTGACGTGATCGCCGCGGCCAGTCAACGCGCCCTACGCGGCCCACGCCCTGGTCTTTCGCCAACAAACCCCGCGCACACGCGCTAACACATGCACACACGCACACCTACGCTTGGGCACGCACGCACGCACCCAACGGTGCCCTGGTCCGAGTCCGACGCGTCCAGCGCACGCGCTTGCGTGCACCACACGCCAGGCTCGCCACGGGTTATTTCCAACACTCTCCCCCTAAGCCGCGGCCTAGAGGAGACCGTTGTCCTCGACGTCGACGTCCGCCACCAGTGCCCGCTCCTCCGCCGGCGCCATCCGCAGCTCCGGGCAATCGCGCTTGAAGTGGTCGCGCTCGCCGCACTTGTAGCAGCGGCCACGCCTGTTTCCTCCATCCCGCGTCGCCACGCTGCGCGCGTCGTCGTCGTCCCGAGCTCCCCCTTGACGCCGCTCCCGTGCTCGCCACTGCGCCGCCGTGTACAGAAGTTGCCCATCCGCCCGCTCGCCGCTGCTTTGCCCGCGACGCCGCAACCGCTCATCGAATGCACGTAGCCGCCCAAGCGCCTCGTCGTACGTCAACTCCTCCAGAGCGCAGAACTGCTCGATGCCGGAGACGACGGGGAAGAGGCGGTCCGGCACGGTGTCCAGGATCTTCTTCACCAGCTCCGTCTCGCCCAGTGTCTCCCCCAGCCCCGCGAACCGCGCTGCCATGCCCGCAAGCCGTCCGGCGTACGCGTCCAGGGACTCACCGACGTCCATCTTCAGCCGATCCAGCTCGCCGCGCAGCGTCGCCCTCGTCGCCGCGCGCATCCGCTCGGCGCCGACGAAGCGCACCTTCAGAGAGTCCCATACCTCTCTGGCGGTGGCTTTCGTCGCCACCGAGAGCAGCACATCCTCCGGCAGCCCCGACAGGAGAAGCGCCTGCGCCGTATTGCACTTCTTGGCGTTCACCGCCGCGTCGCCCGCCGGCGACATCGCCTTCCACAGCGTGTGGGCATCAAGGATCTCCTGTGCCTTGATCGCCCACATGGTGTAGCCGTCCGGCGCGAGCACCGGCATCCCCATAGCCACCGATCCACCTGCGCTGCCTCCGCCGCCATGTGGAACCAATGCCATGTCCTACGGCGAGCTCCCTCACCGCGCCTCGTCGCCTCGCTCTAATACCAAATGTTGGCGCCGCAGGCTACGGCACTCGACGGTGATCGCCGGAGACACGACCGGAGGGGAGGAAGAAGAACACAGGAGATTTGCCGGC
>NC_057810.1:117157820-117160078 GCF_018294505.1 Triticum aestivum
GTTTCTCTGTATTTCACCACGAGCACGCACTCGATTGCCTCAGCGATTACACGGGAGGGGAGAGAGGGCTTTATACCCGAGCGCACGGACATGCCCGAGCTGCTCCACGACTCAACCACGTCCCACTCGCCAGGCCTCGCACGCTCTGGCTCGCGCGCGCTCCTCTCGCTCTGACGCGATCGCCGCGGCCAGTCCACGCGCCCTACGCGGCCCACGCCCTGGTCTTTCGCCAACAAACCCCGCGCACACGCGCTAACACACGCACACACGCACACCTACGCTTGGGCACGCACCTAACGGTGCCCTGGTCCGAGTCCGACGCGTCCAACGCACGCGCTCGTGCGCACCACACTCCAGGCTCGCCACGGGTTATTCCCAACAGGGCTTACTAATAGATTGAAGAAAAGCCCCAGAATGAAGTCCACCTTCAACATCAACCGTTCCCAGCCAGCTCCAACTTATGTCGCAGGTCACGGCTGCGTCGCTGTGAAGGAAGAGATGAAGAAATAATGAATTGTTTCGTGAGGCAGTCAGGCAGATAAGGACAGGATCCTCTCTCCACTATCAGCATCTTATGTAAGAGGAAGGGCGCGATTTGTACCTACAGGTGAAGGAACAAGCGATGTACAGGGAACGGGGGAGCACTTCGTCCATCTTCAACGACTCCTCGCCTAGGGATGCCAGTTCTACCGGCAACGCCGCGAGGGGAGCTGGAAATTCATCATGGACACTATTGTTCGAGGTCAAGATCGGAAAGGGGGCAAATCTTATACACACTTTAAAGGTCCGTGCGATAAGGGGTCTGCTACAGATGCTCTAAGGCATGTGGTTAATTGGGCCTCTCCCACCCGGATTTGCAGCGACGGCGGTGGAGGGCGCGCGTGCCTTCCGGACTGCGGCTGTGGGAGCGCCACTCTGGATGATGAAGTTGCCCTGGCACTTGCGGGGATGAACGGTGGAGGCCTGAACCACGACGGGCGTGACACGGCCGGCGACGACATCTGCTTGAGGGGTTGGCGCGTCCATGACTTCCACGGTGATGGGCGATGGCTGGGAGGCATCCTTGGCAGCGCTACAGAGCCGGGGAAGGTGGTCCGGAGCGGGCGGAGGGAGATCAATGCCGGCGGAGAGAAGGACAGCGGGAATTGCCGTGTTGAAATGTCCCTCCCCCAAATCTCGCTAGCGATAGGGGTCACCCTTGCGTCGGTCTCCCGCCCCATGTTTCTAAAGGTTGAGGGGGAGAATGTGCCACGCCCCGCAATTTCTTTTAAAGGCCGCAGTCCGATACGGTATTTGTTCGGGCTACTATTTCACCCAAAACTGTAAACTAGAAGTTATTTTGCAGTTCGGCGCGATATAAGGGGTCTGCTAGAGATACTCTTAGAAATTTCTTCCGGAGCAGAGTCCCCTTAGGACAGCTAGCCCACGAGGCGAAAAACATGGTGTCTAGTGGCAGATCCAACTGCTAGAAATGACTTAGGCATGAAATCTGATGTCTTACATGGCTAATAGCGCGAGAGGGGTCGGATTAGGCTCGGTCATGAATTTTAATAGAAGATTTGCATAGCACATGAGTGGAAACCGGACAGCTGAATGCCTCTTGTTTCCATTTGTAGTGTTTGAATCAGTGAAGAAACGTGAGAAGATGAGGTGCATGCATGTACCATAACCAAGAAAATGATGCCTATGACACAATGCAAATGAGCGACTCAATGAACTCATATATGAGAGGGAGAGAGAGAGGGGGGGGGTGTGAGAGGGAGGCGTATGGTTTTTATTTGCACTTATATGAATGAACATATTGATATGCATAATAATATAAAAATGGGTTTGATGCGGTCCAGATCTTTTGGGCGGATGTGATCACGTGATCCAATAAATTTTCACATCATAATGCCATCGCGTATGAACAATATAATGCTACATGATCGATCTCTTTCCATGCTTTGACTGCTCACATTTCACACATCTATATGCATAGAATAATAACTCTAATCTTGATGCGTGCGCTCGTGGCCGGATCGGGCAGAGCTGGCCGGGTGTGGACGTTGGAGGTTGCACAAGTGCTGATCGTGGGCATGCATGTAGGTAGCGCAACGGCCGGGCATTAGCATCCATGAGTTTGTTAGCAGAGAAATCGTGCGACCGGTTTGCATGGGCAGTGTACCTGCGTTTGCATGTAGCTAGATTAGTTGAAATAGTGGCCGGTGTGGTGGCCGGATGGTGTGTGTGCACCTGGGTATAAAAGGTCCTCTGGT
>NC_057810.1:117160442-117177824 GCF_018294505.1 Triticum aestivum
GGGACCGTGGTATGCGCCCGGTCGATGTGAGAGTTCTTCTTGGGTTGTGCTGCGTGTGTGTACCTTCATGTATGTGTGTTTGAGTAGTTAAGTTGAATAGAAACCAACATACAGGCCATTCGGCGGCTAGGGGGTTCGTCGCTGAAAAATTCTGTTCATCTTCTTCTATCTTCGTCCGGCGTTCGTTGCCGGAGGGCGGTTTGGCGTTTGTCGCCGGTGGATTTGTCCCAACATAGACTAAAGCTAAACAATGCAATAATACTTTTGAGGCCAAAATAGGCTTGGGAGGCAAACGGAATGCCAAAACTCGGTAGAGATAGGATGGATGTAGGCAGGCCACGTGACCAGTATGCATAGACTAGTGTACATGCTCTTATTGCTGGTCTCTCTTAAGAAAGTGCATCCCTAGATGATCATGGTCTGTAAGAAATAGAAGCTAGGTCGCACTTCTCGGCACAACTTTACTCAAGGATTAGGCTTCGTTTAGTCACCGTACATTTGCCCGTACATCTCTGTGCTTGTGCTTTCGGTGTTGGTCACTCTGCTGGCAGAGGCACATAAAATTTACATGTATAGAAAATTTCTAGCTAATGCAAATGGTAGAACAACTCTTGATTGCCGTAAAAGAAGTAAGATGTCTACACAGTGTTTTGTGCTCAACTGAGCTTATATATCTCTATCTCTACTACTTTAAAATTACTCAACGTTGCTTTTCCTACCCATCCCCGCGTTTCGCTTAGGTTTTGTCCGCCGAACTGCCTTCCTCCTCGGCCATTTTTACACTCCCCATCAAAACTTCCCACCTTCTCTGCATTCTTTCGTTCTATCTGAACCGCACCAGTGGACATGGCAATGAAAATAAATCTAGGGTCCCTACCGCCGCCACCAAGCCCGTTCGACCACGACCAGCCGTCCACGCTCCGGTGCCGCCTCTTGTACGCGGTACAGATTGCAAACCCATCCGCAGACAACCTCTGATGCCCCATCGATGCTAGAGCTGAGCCACCACGTTCATCGGTGATGTCCGCCACCGGAGGTGCAAGTTCCGCCACCGCCCATCCGAGCTCTGCCTCCTCCTATTCCATCCCACACGTTGGCCACTCCGGTTGGTTCAATTGAATCTCTCATGCAGTTACTCCCACTACAATCTCGTCTCATGGTTGCCGTCATGGCAGCTCCTGACCTGGCCGATATGTTGGCTTTGCTTTCACATGAGATTTTGTGGTCGGTGTGTTGATTGGGGTGGGTACACTTCGTTGAGTGTACTCGGTGGATGTGTTGCGCCGGCCACCGAACCAGCCCCATATGCCATGTTCATTTATCTATCCTTCCGATTGTAGTTCTCGAGTTGCTCAGTTAATGTGTTTCTACTACAATAAAGCTTCACACGCTGCTTCTGAACTATAGCAGTCCAGAAAAGCACATTTTTTATAGTGGGGTTGTTCTTGCTGCTTGTACTAAATTTGGTTTGCAAGGTTTGGGATCTTTCTTACACCGTGTGCCACCTTAATTCAATGATTTTTATTTGATTTGCAAGGCACCGGTCTGCTGTAGGATTAGTCGCTAGAATCAAAGTCCAAAGGCGCTGGACGAAAGCGAACTTGCTGATGCCAGGAAGGTGAGTTAGTTGCATTTTCACGAGTTTTCCATATCTGATGTAGCTAGTGATTCCACAGGGGGCTGTGCCCAACCAGGCGCTCAACGTGTCAAATCCGCAGGACCAGTCAATCACGCTGGTGGTTCAAGAATTTGTACGCTCGTGTGTCGAGGCTCTATTTGCAAACTTAATCTAAGATCTACAACTAAAAAAATCTAAGATTTCAGGCATAATTGTCACCAGATGCATTTTATGATACTATTGACCGGAGAACAAAAAAATGCAAAAAAATTTAGGTGTGAATAAATATTTTCAGAAAGTGGAACGGCCATGTGATTGTTATAGAATTGTTTAATGCTTAATCTTTGTACGTGGTGAATGTTAGCAATCATAGAAGACTAAATGATGGTTGAGTATGTTCTTAGCCATGTGTATGTGGTGAGTGGTAGCAATCATAGAAGACTAAATGATGGTTGAGTATATGTACTTGCCTAAAGGCTCTGATACGTGACCCTTCCTGAAAAGATGATGAATTTTAGTTGCAAAGTTTATTAAGAACATAGTTTGTGGGTTTCCAAAAGAGTTTATGCTTTATACTTCGATGTTGTGATGAATGGTCACTTGTTCATGAGAAGTCTATGATAAAAGTTCTATGATGAAAGTTTTATATTAAAGTTTGTCGTTGTTATAATAAGGCACATGATGCTGCTATGTATTTTTGTTTTTATCGAATCCTCTCTCTGTAAGCATGTGGACATGGTTTTCGATTTTGGTTTTCGCTTGAGGACAAGCGAGGTGTAAGCTTGGGGGAGTTGATACGTCCATTTTGCATCATGTTTTCCTACTGTTATTTATATTGTTTTATTTTATAATAATTCTTTTTGGAGTAATTCTAATGTCTTTTCTCTCATGATATGCAAGGTATGCACCAAGGGGGAGAATTATGGCAGATGGAAATTTGGACCTGAAAAAGCTACGTCAAGCTACCTATTCTGCACAACTACAAATGAGCTGAAACTCCTCGATGAATTTTTATGGAATATTTAATAAATATTGGAGGAAATAAGAACCAAAGGGGGCGCACCAGGTGGGCACAGCCCACCTGGGCGTTCCAGGAGGCCCAGGTGCGCCCTGGTGGGTGCTGCCCTCCTCGGCCCACCTCTGGTGCTCATCTTCTGGTATATAAGTCATTTTGACCTAGAAAAAATCAGAGGAGGACTTTCGGGATGAAGCGCCGCCGCCTCGAGGCGGACCTTAGGCAGGAGCACTTTTGCCCTCCGGTGCAGCGATTATCAAAGCACCGGTCCACCAACATATGAAATTATCAAAGTACCGAACACAAATTAAGCCAACATGATGAAAGTGACTAGATGAAATTCCCGTGTACCCTCAAGAACACTTTGCTTATCATAAGAAAACCGTTTTGACCTGTCCTTTGCCTTAAAAGGATTGGGCTACCTTACTACACTTTTGTTGCTACTATCTTTACTTGCTCGCTACAAATTATCTTGCTATCAAACTACTCCGCTACTTACAATTTTAGCACTTGCAGACATTACCTTGCTGAAAATCACTTGTCATTTTCTTCTGCTCCTCGTTGGGTTCGACAGTCTTACTTATCGAAAAGTCTACAATTGACCCCGTATACTTGTGGGTCATCACAATGACCAATATGTTTATAGGACTTTTGACATACAATGCTTTTGTGGGTCTGCTTGTGCACAAGCTCTACACCCTGCTTGTTCAAATCAGCAACATCTAATTTTGGATTAAATTCCATATATTTCCCTACCACACAGGAGATGATTTTTTAGTCTCGACCATATGCTTTAGAAGTGTGTAATTCGCATTGTAAAAAAATACTGGACAATACTACTGCAACATCTAGGAAAATCTAACTAGTAGTACCTACACCGGTCCCTAACATCCAAATATTCAAGCCTTAATGTTTTGAGTTTCATTAATTTGATTTTCTAGTCTTTTGTGGGTTTCCCAAAGGTACATAAGTTGATGGAGGTTTGGAAGATCTATAAGCTGCTGAAGATTTGGAGGACCTGCAATTAAGTTGGTTGTTTTGGATTATAAGACATTGTATGCTCATTTTGGTCGCGTGGCACATGTAGAAACATATGTAGTTTTCCTTTTGCGGTGCAATGTCCATATATATTGTCGTTTCATGCATGTATCTAGAAACATATGTATTTGGTTATGTCTATCGAGCTAAGTTTATGGTTTTGGATGAGGCCTATATGACTTCCATTGAACTGTGTGTTTACGCTCTGATTGCCTCAACATAGTAAATGAATATTAAATTAGTTATATGTTGCCATAATAGTTTGCTAGTGAAATGCAACATCATGGCATGTAAATTGTCGTGTAAACATGTTTCTGTCGTCCCGACAATTGCACTACCGGTAACTGTAGTTCCTATGCCACAAGAAGCCTACCGGGAGAAAATGAAATTCTGGCACATACATGGCCAGGGTAGATAAATTGTCGGGGATGACCTAACCGCTGAGAGAAGTAATCTCTGGCAGTCGTTGTCGTGGCAGTTCTATCTGCCGAAGAACTGCTCTCCCGGTAGTTTATCTGCCGTCTTAATAGCTTTGTTTGGGCAGATAACATGTCATTGCATTTAAGTTGTCGTGTACTGGTGCGAGCACGCAGACCACCTCCACCATGGCCACTCCCTCTCCCGTCTCGCCACCTGCCTCGGGACATGTGGTGTGGTTTGGGTAGGTGCCGGAAATGTGGAAGGGGCTGACAGTGACACCATGAGAGTGGGGAGGGAGGGGAGGAAGGATGCCATGTTGTCGTGGGTGGCGCCACCACACACAGAGCGAGTGGGTGACAGGCAGACGGACGGATGATGACGGCGCGATTGGGGGAGTGGTAGTCAAGTGATAGTGGTCGTCTGGTCGTCGGTGAGATGGTCTTGGTCATCCATACTTACTAGGTAGGGGCCGGACTCAAGTGGCGGCTGTGAGACCATCAGCCCACTAGGCCTAGTGGCACATACTATTTTCTTTCCCTATAAAAGAAAGAAATAAATTTATTATTTTCAACCTAAAAAAATTGTATCCTACAAAATACGAAGCCCTCAATTTGTTATCACCAACCATAAAAGGATGTTTTCATACAAAAAGGATCAAAAAAATAATAAGAAAAGTCGTATTTGTTTCGCTTCAGTTGTGGTGCATGTTGCTGGAAATTATTATATGCTAGTTGTCTGGTGAGCTGATCGGTTTCTTCAGCTTTACAGACATGAAAGAATTATGTTAAGTGTGTGTGCACACACGTCTTGTTTGTTAGATTTGTGTGTGTTCGGATGGCAGTGTTCTCGTGGTGTAGAAAATGTTGTGAAAAAATAAAGGTCTGTTAGGTTCATCCTCTGACTCTGTTTAGCAGTTCATATGCCTCGCCTTGCAAGGATGTGATCTTGGTAACTGATTCACGGTTCAAGGTTTAGGTTTTTTTTCGTTTTGTGGGCAGGTTTAGGGGTTATTTTGGCTTGTGCAAATTTGGCCTTTTGCAATTGCACCACACAAACAAAGAGTAGAGTCGAAACATGACAAGAAAGATCAAGAGACACTGATTTTGATGAACTTTAATAACTTATAGCTTTATGGATCTATGACAATATCATTGGTTGTTGGATATAGCCATAAACCGGACCGGACTGTCTCTTGAATAAAAAAATTATATCCGAAATTAGCGACCCTACCAGTTTGTTAAGCTCAATGGCCAGCCCCGCCACCGACCGGAAAAAATGACCAAGAAGCTGGACTGTTTAATATGGTTTTCATAAAAACTGGAGCAATTAAATTGGTAAAAATTAAGGTCTGCGAGCCAACATGCCGCAATAACCGAACTCACTTTGTTTAGGGCTAAATAGATGGAAATCATTTTCTTTGACCTTTTTTCTCTATGTATTTCTTCCCACCCATCGAACCCAATGAATCGATAGTTCAATCGGTAAAAACCTTAATGTGCCCCACCCATGCACCTAAATATCTTGATCATACTTATTTCATTACCTAAACTCGTTGTCGCCACACATAGATATTCATGATCCAAGGCGAAGCTTTTCTAAATTGTTTCCCTGGTACCCTGCTAGAGAGAATTCGCCACCCATCTTAATCAATAACACCGCCAAGTTGCTCGTCAATAAGGCATGATTAGTCAAAGATTTCTTATCTTACAATAAAAATCTATGATTACTTATGAGCTAATATAAAATTATACCCAGAAAGATTAGGCATTGCTATATCTGTGAATGCATACTTTAGAATTCTTGCAACAATTGTGATACATGTAGAAGATGGCAGGCACCTAACAATAGTCAAAATGGTATAGGCATGTCTCCAAGGTACAAAGATCCTGAGAAGACCGTGGTCATCTTCAATAAAATCCAGTGTCTCAAATAGTTGGCCAAAATATTTCTACAGAGAAGAGATAATTGCTAATCCATAGCACTGTCTTCAGAGTGACTTATAATATGATGTAAAAATTTGTTGGCAAGAAGACGACATGTGCTATGATACCTAGATTTTTATCTTAGTAAGTGAGAATATGCTCAGAAATCAGAATCAGTAGACGCCTTTGTTGTGTGACTGAACGAATGCTTTCACGTACCTGGCAGTCTCACATGTATAGCTAGTCTCACATATATAGCTAGTGCTCCAGACCATCAACTTCATCTACAGATTCAGATATCCAGTAGTTGAGAATCAACAATGAACAAAGCACAGATCGGCAAAGCATAGTTTCAAAAACAAACATGGTCCTCCTGAGGAGGGGCTTATTAATAGATTGAAGAAAAGCCCTAGAATGAAGTCCACCTTCAACATCAACCGGTCCCAGCCAGCGCCAACTTATGTCGCAGGTCATGGCTGCGTCGCTGTGAAGAGATGAAGAAATAATGAATTGTTTCGCGAGGCGGTGAGGCGAATAAGGACAGGAACCTCTCTCCACTATTAGCATCTGATGTAAGAGTAAGGGCGCGATTTGTACCTACAGGTGAAGGAACGACCGATGTACAGGGAACAGGGGAGCACTTGGTGGATTATGAAGGGACCCTCCCATTTGGGCTTGAGTTTGTCCTTTTTCTTGTCCGGCAGGCATAGAACTAGTTCGCCGACATTGTAAGTTTTGGCCCGTACTTCTCTGCTTTGATATCTTCGAGCCTGCTGTTGATAGAATGCGGAACGGGCTTTTGCCACGTCGCGCTCCTCCTCCAATGCGTCCAAGCTGTCCTGCCGATCGAGGTTGGCTTCTCTTTCTTCGTACATGCGCACGCGAGGTGAGTCATGAATTATGTCGCAGGGCAGGATTGCCTCTGCGCCGTATACCATAAAAAATGGTGTGAATCCGGTAGTGCAATTCGGCGTGGTCCACAGCCCCCAGAGTACGGAATCGAGCTCCTCTACCCAGTGCGTGTTGGATTCCTTGAGGGATCTCACTAATCTGGGTTTGATGCCACTCATGATTAGAGCATTGGCTCGCTCGACTTGACCGTTAGTTTGTGGGTGATAGACTGAAGCGTAATCGAGCTTAATGCCCATGTTTTTGCACCAGAGTTTAACCTCATCGGCCATAAAGTTTGTGCCATTGTCAGTAATGATGCTGTGGGGGACCCCGTAACGGTGTACAACCCTGGATATGAAGTCTATCACCGGTCCGGACTCGGCCGTCTTAACAGGCTTGGCCTCTATCCATTTGGTGAATTTGTCCACCATGACCAGTAGATATTTTTGCTTGTGGGTTCCTCCTTTAAGGGGTAAAACTATGTCAAGCCCCCAGACCGCAAAAGGCCAGGTAATGGGTATAGTTTGGAGGGCGGTAGGCGGCATGTGGCTTTGATTAGCGAATAATTGGCAACCGACGCATCGCTAGACTAAGTCCTGAGCGTCTGCCTGGGCCGTCGGCCAATAAAATCTGGTATGGAAGGCCTTGCTCACAAGGGCTCGGGCTGCGGCGTGGTGCCCGCCGAGTCCGGCGTGAATTTCAGCCAGAAGGTTCCGCCCTTCCTCTTCGGAGATACACCTTTGAAGGACTCCGGTGGTGATTTTCTTATAAAGCTCTCCTTCGTGGACTTTATAGGCTTTAGATCGCCGCACTATGCAGCCTGCCTCATTTTGGTCCTCGGGAAGTTCCTGCCTAGTTAAGTAGGCTAAGAATGGTTCTGTCCACGGGGCAATTACTGCCATTATTACGTGGGCTGAGGGTGTGACTTCATTTACGGAGTCTTCCGTTGTGTCAGAGTGTTCAGGGTCAGGTGATGCGGCCAGGTCTGGATTGTTATTTTCGGGTTCCCCTTCCCACTGTACGGATGGCTTGAATAGCCTTTCCAGGAAAATGTAGGGGGAGGACAGCATCGCGCTTTGCGCCGATGCGTGCCAAGACGTCTGCTGCCTAATTATTTTCCCGGGCTATATGGTGAAATTCCAGCCCTTCGAACCGAGCTGACATATTTAGGACGGCGTTGCGATAAGCTGCCATTTTCGGATCTTTGGCATCAAAGTCTCCGCTTATTTGGGATATCGCGAGGTTCGATTCCCCACGCACCTCTAGGCGTTGAATGACCATGGAGGCTGCCATCCGAACGCCATGTAGAAGGGCCTTGTATTCGGCTGCATTGTTGGAGTCCATATACATTATCTGGAGTACATAATGGACTGTATCTTATGTTGGGGACGTCAGGACGATGCCAGCCCCCAGACCCGCCAGCATTTTGGAGCCGTCGAAGTGCATGGTCCAGTTGGAATATGTGTCGTACTCTTTGGGGAGTTCGGCTTCAGTCCATTCAGCGACAAAGTCGGCCAAGGCTTGCGACTTGATGGCTCGCCGTGGCTTATATGTTATGTCGAACGGAAGGAGCTCAATGGCCCATTTGGCGACCCGGCCCGTTGCATCGTGGTTGTTTATGATATCGTTAAGAGGTACTTTGGAGGCTACTGTTATCGAACACTCTTGAAAGTAGTGTCGTAGCTTCCGGGATGCCATGAACACTGCATATGCTATCTTTTGGTAATGCGGGTACTGGGACTTGCATGGAGTGAGGACAGTGGACACGTAGTAGACTGGTTTCTGGACAGGGAATTTGTGTCCGTCCGTTTCTCGTTCGACGACAAGGACTGCGCTTACAACTTGGTGAGTTGCCGCGATGTATAACAACATTGGTTCGCCGATGTTAGGCGCGGCCAGGACCGGGTTTGTTGCCAGTATGGCTTTTATTTCTTCGAGTCCGGCTATGGCGGCGTCCGTCCACTCGAAGTGTTCGGTGTGCCAGAGGAGGCGGTAAAGGGGTAATGCCTTTTCCCCCAAGTAGGAGATGAAGCGGCTTAGAGCCTCCACGCATCCAGTCAATTTTTGTATTTGCTCGAGATCTTTTGGAATATCCAATTGTGACAGAGCTCGGATCTTTGCTGGGTTTGCTTCAATTCCTCTACCGGATACGATGAAGCCCAAGAGCTTTCCGGCTAGTATGCCGAAAACGCATTTTTCCGGGTTAAGCCTAATGTCATATGTTCGGAGGTTATCGAACGTGAGCGTCAAGTCGTCTATTGGAGTTTCGACATGCTTGGTTTTGACGACCACGTCATCCACGTACGCTTCAACCGTTTTGCCGATCTGGCTGGCCAGACATGTCTGAATCATGCGCTGATATGTTGCGCCGGCGTTTTTGAGCCCGAAGGGCATTGTGTTGAAGCAGAATGGGCCGTATGGGGTGATGAATGACGTTGCGGCTTGGTCTGACTCTGCCATCTTGATTTGGTGGTAGCCAGAGTATGCATCGAGGAAACACAATGAGTCGTGTCCTGCGGTGGCGTCGACGATTTGATCAGTGCGGGGGAGGGGGAAGGGATCCTTTGGGCAGGCCTTATTTAGCTCTTTGAAATCGACGCATAGGCGGCAGGATTTGTCCTTCTTTGGTACCATTACCAGGTTTGCTAGCTAGTCCGGATGTTTTATATCTCTGATGAATCTGGCTTCCAGTAGTTTGGCTAGCTCCTCTCCCATGGCTTGTCTCTTAGGTTCGGAGAAACGCTGAAGAGCTTGCTTAACAGGATTGAATCCTTTTAGGATGTTCAAGCTGTGCTCGGCCAGCCTGCGTGGGATTCCTGGCATGTCTGAAGGGTGCCAGGCAAAAATGTCCCAATTTTCGCGTAGGAATTCTCTTAGTGTGGCGTCTACATCAGGGCTTAGTTGTGCCCCGATGGAGGCCGTTTTTGTAGTGTTTGTTGGATGGACTTGGAACTTGACTATTTCGTCTGCCGGCTTGAAGGAGGTGGACTTGGATCTTTTGTCGAGTATCACGTCGTCCCTGTCCACCGTGGAGCGCAACGCAGTTAGTTCCTCGGCCGCTAGGGCTTTAGATAATGCCTCGAGGGCCAGTGCAGTTGTCTTGTTTTTGGCGCGGAGCGCTGTGTCCGGATCACTAGCAAGAGTGATGATTCCGTTGGTTTCGGGCATTTTGAGCTTCATGTACCGGTAATGGGGTATAGCTTGAAAAATTGTGAACGCTTCTTGCCCTAACAGAGCGTGGTATCCGCTGCTGAACGGGGCCACTTGAAATGTGACCTCCTCGGATCTGTAATTATCCGGCGTGCTAAACACCACATCCAGTGTGATTTTTCCTATACAGCATGCTTCCCGACTGAGGATTATTCCTCTAAAGGTTGTGTTGCTTCGCTCAATGCGGCTCCAGTCTATTCCCATTTTTCGTAGGGTTTCCTCATAGATGAGGTTCAATCCGCTGCGACCGTCCATGAGTACCTTGGTAAGCCGGAAGCCGTCCACTATCGGACTGAGGACCAGGGCGGCTGGTGCTCGGGCTGTCCGGGATTTAGGTTCGTCACTGGCATTAAAGGTAATAGCCGTGTCACTCCATGGGTTTATTGTTGCTACTTGGTAGACTTCGGTAAGACTGCGGAGCGTTCGTTTCCTCGCATTGTTTGATGCGAAAGTCTCGAAGACTGTTGACACTGTACTGGTGTTTCTGGGGTGGTGCTCTGCGGATTCTGGAGTTAGAAGCTCCTCGCCACTTCTGGCCACCTGTCGGAGTATTCAACATGCTCTAAGGCTATGAGTTGGTGTGACGCCCTCTATACTATGTATTTTACAGGGTCCATTGAGCCATCCCTCCAGTACAGTTCCATACCCTATAGAGGGTTTTTGTTTTTTGTTGTTTGGCCCAGGTGCCTGGCGATGATGCGTCCTTTTGTTTTGGACTAGGATTGTATTCAGGGTCGGATTGTCCCAGAATTTTGTTTCGGTTTTCCGAACGCTTTCTGTCGCACAGTACTTTCATACTATGGATGCCAAGTCGGCGAAGCGTGTAATTTCGCGGCGACTTATGGCGTTGAGGATTCCGATGTCCGTGCAGTTGTTGCAGAAGAACGAAATTGCATCCCCCTCGCGGCAGTTCTTTATCCTGTTCATAACCAGGAGGAATCTGGCCCAGTAATGGTGTATTGTTTCCCTGGGCTCTTCCCGAATTTGGGATAGATCCCTTATATTTGGGTGGGCGGGTGGATTTAAATCCGGAACCTCGCCCGATCTAAGACACAGGGGCCAAGAAATTTCCGAACTCGGAAGCTTGGATTCTTGGACGTTATCCAATGAATCAGGCCCGCTGCCTGACTTTAGGTTCAGGGCTTGAGTGACGTCCTCCCCTCCGCAGATGTCCGGCTTGGAGGGATCAGGAATCTGGACACATCCGGTCCTTAGGATGGGTGGAGATTCACCGCATTGTTCCTCCACCACTTCGACGTGGTGGGTAACCTAGGGAGAGTCAATCTTTCTCTGATCGGGTTTAAGCCCAATCTGATCGTAGTCTGTAGAGACTCCCAGGGCGGCGATGCGATCCAAGAGCTCGTTTAAGGAAGAGAGCTCCATCGGATCTAACTGCTCGGCAAGTTCCGAGCTGATGTGGAGATTGCTTTCGATGACCCGAGAGGTCATCGTCGACGCGGCGGCCGAACAGGCGGTCATTAAAAAACTGCCTAGCCGGAGAGTTTGGCCGACAGCCAAAGCTCCTTTGGCAACAGCGCCGTCTTTAAAGACGGGGTGCGGCATCCTTCCTGACAGTGACGACACAAAGGAACTCTCAATGAAAGCACCAATGTCGGTGTCAAAACCGGCGGATCTCGGGTAGGGGGTCCCGAACTGTGCGTCTAGGCGGATGGTAACAGGAGACAAGGGACACGATGTTTTTACCCAGGTCCGGGCACTCTCGATGGAGGTAAAACCCTACTCCTGCTTGATTAATATTGATGATATGGGTAGTACAAGAGTTGATCTACCACGAGATCAGAGAGGCTAAACCCTAGAAGCTAGCCTATGGTATGATTGTTGTTCGTCCTACGGACTAAAACTCTCCGGTTTATATGAACACCGGAGAGGGCTAGGGTTACACAGAGTCGGTTACAATGGGAGGAGATCTTCATATCGAATCGCCAAGCTTGCCTTCCACGCCAAGGAAAGTCCTATCCGGACACGGGACAAAGTCTTCAATCTTGTATCTTCATAGTCCGGGAGACCGGCCAAAGGTCATAGTCTGGCCATCGGACACCCCCTAATCCAGGACTCCCTCAGCCAGCCTCGCCACCGACCGGAAAAAATGACCAAGAAACTGGACTGTTTAATATGGTTTTCATAAAAACTGGAGCAATTAAACTCGTAAAAATTAAGGTCTGCGAGCCAACATGCCGCAATAACCGAACTCACTTTGTTTAGGGCTAAATAGATGGAAATCATTTTCTTTGCGCCTTCATATTCAAATCATGGGTAAGTAAAGGAGCAAGTAAAATGGATTTCTTAAATGATAAGTAGATCCATACTGGCGCGTGTTGCGGCACCCGTCCATTCAAACGATATTGTTCTTAAATAAAGGGACAAGGAATATGTAAAAAGGATCTTAAATAAAGAGACGTTAAATATGAAAATTTGTGGCAACTCGCCTGAATATTATCAATGATCGATAGTTGGTTGAAGCTTGATTTTGATGTGTACATAGGACATGTCCTCCTATTAGCTATTTCCCTAGTGATACTACATCCACCTTAGACATACTTCTACACCTACGATTAGACGTACGTGACATGACACTAAGATATTGAAGCAAAATACACACACACCAGAACACGAAATGTGCATAGTTGGAAAACCAACAATACAGGGTCACCGTCGCTGCTACAGGAGCATTTGAGCTACATTCACAAGTCAATAAAAACTGTGAAACGATACATCTTGGGACGGGTAACATTTAATTATCCAATAAAACATGGGAGGAAAAATGTATGGTCATGCATAACATCGACCTTGGAAAAATTTATTAATGTTGGCAAAGTCTTAGTGCAATACAAACATATGATTTACAGGAGGAAATTTGGTTCTATGTCCTCGTCAAAGCAAATTAACTGTACTCACTAGACTGACCTTTGTCTTCTTTATTTAGCCTCTTAGTCAAATTTTAAGCAAGCACCACACATTTCACAACTGACAAAAAGAAACTTCACTACACGGTGGTTGGATTAGTCAAAGATTTCTTATCTTACAATAAAAATCTATGATTACTTATGAGGTAATATAAAATTGTACCCAGAAAGATTAGGTATTGCTATATCTGTCAATGCACACTTTTGAATTCTTGCAACAATTGTGATACATGTAGAAGATGGCAGGCACCTAACAATAGTCAAAATGGTATAGGCATGTCTCCAAGGTTCAAAGATCCTGAGAAGACCGTGGTCATCTTCAATAAAACCAGTGTCTCAAAAAGTTGGCCAAAATATTTCTACAAAGAAGAGATAATTGCTAATCCATAGCACTGTCTCAAGAGTGACTTATAATATGATGTAATTTTTTTTGGCAGGAAGACGACATATGCTATGATACCTAGATTTTTATCTTAGTAAGTGAGAAGATGCTCAGAAATCAGAATCAGTAGACGCCTTTATTGTGTGACTGAACGAATGCTTTCACGTACCTGGCAGTCTCACATATATAGCTAGTGCTCCAGACCATCAACTTCATCTACAGATTCAGATATGCAGTAGTTCAGAATCAACAATAAACAAAGCACAGATCGGCAAAGCATAGTTGCAAAAACAGACATGGTCCTCCTGAGGAGGGGCTTGTTGGCGCCGCAGGCTACGGCACTCGACGGTGATCGCCGGAGACACGACCGGAGGGGAGGAAGAAGAACACAGGAGATTTGCCGGCGCACGAACGCCCCCCCTCACGTACGGGTTTCTCTGTATTTCACCACGAGCACGCACTCGATTGCCTCAACGATTACATAGGGGGGGAGAGGGCTTTATACCCGAGCGCACGGACATGCCCGAGCTGCTCCACGACTCACCCACCTCCCACTCGCCACGCCCCGCACGCTCTGGCTCGCGCGCGCTCCTCACGCTCTGACGTGATAGCCGCGGCCAGTCAACGCGCCCTACACGGCCCACGCCCTGGTCTTTCGCCAACAAACCCCGCGCACACGCGCTAACACACGCACACACGCACACCTACGCTTGGGCACGCACGCACGCACCCAACGGTGCCTTGGTCCGAGTCCGACGCGTCCAGCGCACGCGCTCGCGTGCACCACACGCCAGGCTCGCCACGGGTTATTCCCAACACTCTCCCCCTAAGCCGCGGCCTAGAGGAGACCGTTGTCCTCGACGTCGACGTCCGCCACCAGTGCCCGCTCCTCCGCCGGCGCCTTCCGCAGCTCCGGGCAATCGCGCTTGAAGTGGCCGCGCTCGCCGCACTTGTAGCAGCGGCCACGCCTGTTTCCGCCATCCCGCGTCGCCACGCTGCGCGCGTCGTCGTCGTCCCGAGCTCCCCCTTGACGCCGCTCCCGTGCGCGCCACTGCGCCGCCGTGTACAGAAGTTGCCCATCCGCCCGCTCGCCGTGTACGTCAACTCCTCCAGAGCGCAGAACTGCTCGATGCCGGCGACGACGGGGAAGAGGCGGTCCGGCACGGTGTCCAGGATCTTCTTCACCAGCTCCGTCTCGCCCAGTGTCTCCCCCAGCCCCGCGAACCGCGCTGCCATGCCCGCAAGCCGTCCGGCGTACGCGTCCAGGGACTCGCTGTCGTCCATCTTCAGCCGATCCAGCTCGCCGCGCAGCGTCGCCCTCCTCGCCGCGCGCATCCGCTCGGCGCCGATGAAGCACACCTTCAGAGAGTCCCATACCTCTCTGGCGGTGGCTTTCGTCGCCACCGAGAGTAGCACATCCTCCGGCAGCCCCGACAGGAGAAGCGCCCGCGCCGTATTGCACTTCTTGGCGTTCACCGCCGCGTCGCCCGCCGGCGACACCGCCTCCCACAGCGTGTGGGCATCAAGGATCTCCTATGCCTTGATCGCCCACACAGTGTAGCCGTCCGGCGCGAGCACCGGCATCCCCATAGCCACCGATCCGCTCACGCTGCCTCCGCCGCCGTGTGGAACCAATGCCATGTCCTACGGCGAGCTCCCTCACCGCGCCTCGTCGCCTCGCTCTGATACCAAATGTTGGCGCCGCAGGCTACGACACTCGACGGTGATCGCCGGAGACACGACCGGACGGGAGGGGGGAGAGGGCTTTATATCCGAGCGCACGAACATGCCCGAGCTGCTCCACGACTCACCCACCTCCCACTCGCCATGCCTGGCTCGCGCGCGCTCCTCACGCTCTGACGCGATCGCCGCGGCCAGTCCACGCGCCCTACGCGGCCCACGCCCTGGTCTTTCGCCAACAAACCCCGCGCACACGCGCTAACACACGCACACACGCACACCTACGCTTGGGCACGCACCCAACGGTGCCCTGGTCCGAGTCCGACGCGTCCAACGCACGCGCTCGCGCGCACCACACTCCAGGCTCGCCACGGGTTATTCCCAACAGGGCTTACTAATATATTGAAGAAAAGCCCCAGAATGAATTCCACCTTCAACATCAACCGTTCCCAGCCAGCGCCAACTTATGTCGCAGGTCACGGCTGCGTCGCTGTGAAGGAAAAGATGAAGAAATAATGAATTGTTTCGCGAGGCAGTCAGGCAGATAAGGACAGGATCCTCTCTCCACTATCAGCATCTTATGTAAGAGGAAGGGCGCGATTTGTACCTACAGGTGAAGGAACAACCGATGTACAGGGAACGGGGGAGCACTTCGTCCATCTTCAACGACTCCTCGCCTAGGGATGCCAGTTCTACCTACAACGCCGCGAGGGGAGCTGGAAATTCATCATGGACACTATTGTTCGAGGTCAAGATCGTAAAGGGGGCAGCTCTTATACTCACTTTAAAGGTCCGTGCGATAAGGGGTCTGCTATAGATGCTCTAAGGCATGTGGTTAATTGGGCCTCTCCCACCCGGATTTGCAGCGACGGCGGTGGAGGGCGCGCGTGCCTTCCGGACTGCGGCTGTGGGAGCGCCACTCTGGATGATGAAGTTGCCCTGGCACTTGCGGGGATGGGCGGTGGAGGCCTGAACCACGACGGGCGTGACACGGCCGGCGACGACATCTGCTTGAGGGGTTGGCGCGTCCATGACCTCCACGGTGATGGGCGACGGCTGGGAGGCGTCCTTGGCAGCGCTACAGAGCCGGGGAAGGTGGTTCGGAGCGGGCGGAGGGAGATCAATGCCGGCGGAGAGAAGGGACAGCGGGAATTGCCGTGTTGAAATGTCCCTCCCCCAAATCTCGCTAGCGATAGGGGTCACCCTTGCGTCGGTCTCCCGCCCCATGTTTCTAAAGGTTGAGGGGGAGAATGTGCCACGCCCCGCAATTTCTTTTAAAGGCCGCAGTCCGATATGGTATTTGTTCGGGCTACTATTTCACCCAAAACTGTAAACTAGAAGTTATTTTGCGGTTCGGCGCGATATAAGGGGTCTGCTAGAGATACTCTTAGAAATTTCTTCCGGAGCAGAGTCCCCTTAGGACAGCTAGCCCACGAGGCGAAAAACATGGTGTCTAGTGGCAGATCCAACTGCTAGAAATGACTCAGGCATGAAATCTGATGTCTTACATGGCTAATAGCGCGAGAGGGGTCGGATTAGGCTCGGTCATGAATTTTAATAGAAGATTTTGCATAGCACATGAGTGGAAACCGGACAGCTGAATGCCTCTTGTTTCCATTTGTAGTGTTTGAGTCAGTGAAGAAACGTGAGAAGATGAGGTGCATGCATGTAGCATAACCAAGAAAATGATGCCTATGACACAATGCAAATGAGCGACTCAATGAACTCATATATGAGAGGGAGAGAGGGGGGGTGTGAGAGGGAGGCGTATGGTTTTTATTTGCACTTATATGAATGAACATATTGATATGCATAATAATATAAAAACGGGTTTGATGCGGTCCAGATCTTTTGGGCGGATGTGATCACGTGATCCAATAAATTTTCACATCATAATGCCATCGCGTATGAACAATATAATGCTACATGATCGATCTATTTCCATGCTTTGACTGCTCACATTTCACACATCTATATGCATAGAATAATAACTCTAATCTTGACGCATGCGCTCGTGGCCGGATCGGGCAGAGCTGGCCGGGTGTGGACGTTGGAGGTTGCACAAGTGTTGATCATGGGCATGCATGTAGGTAGCGCAACGGCCGGGAATTAGCATCCATGAGTTTGTTAGCAGAGAAGTCGTGCGGCCGGTTTGCATGGGCAGTGTACCTGCGTTTGCATGTAGCTAGATTAGTTGAAATAGTGGCCGGTGTGGTGGCTGGATGGTGTGTGTGCACCTGGGTATAAAAGGTCCTCTGGTGTACTGCTTGTAGCCGCGCCAC
>NC_057810.1:117178064-117198499 GCF_018294505.1 Triticum aestivum
CCTAAGGAAGATGTAGTCTTCGTTGGGACCGTGGTATGCGCCCGGTCGATGTGAGAGTTCTTCTTGGGTTGTGCTGCGTGTGTGTGTACCTTCATGTATGTGTGTTTGAGTAGTTGAGTTGAATAGAAACCAACATACAGGCCATTCGGCGGCTAGGGGGTTCGTCGCTGAAAAATTCTGTTCATGTTCTTCTATCTTCGTCCGGCGTTCGTTGCCGGAGGGCGGTTTGGCGTTTGTCGCCGGTGGATTTGTCCCAACATAGACTAAAGCTAAACAATGCAATAATACTTTTGAGGCCAAAATAGGCTTGGGAGGCAAACGGAATGCCAAAACTCGGTAGAGATAGGATGGATGTAGGCAGGCCACGTGACCAGTATGCATAGACTAGTGTACATGCTCTTATTGCTGGTCTCTCTTAAGAAAGTGCATCCCTAGATGATCATGGTCTGTAAGAAATAGAAGCTAGGTCGCACTTCTCGGCACAACTTTACTCAAGGGTTAGGCTTCGTTTAGTCACCGTACATTTGCCCGTACATCTCTGTGCTTGTGCTTTCGGTGTTGGTCACTCTGCTGGCAGAGGCCCATAAAATTTACATGTATAGAAAATTTCTAGCTAATGCAAATGTTAGAACAACTCTTGATTGCCGTAAAAGAAGTAAGATGTCTACACAGTGTTTTGTGCTCAACTGAGCTTATATATCTCTATCTCTACTACTTTAAAATTACTCAACGTTGCTTTTCCTACCCATCCCCGCGTTTCGCTTAGGTTTTGTCCGCTGAACTGCCTTCCTCCTCGGCCATTTTTACACTCCCCATCAAAACTTCCCACCTTCTCTGCATTCTTTCGTTCTATCTGAACCGCACCAGTGGACATGGCAATGAAAATAAATCTAGGGTCCCTACCGCCGCCACCAAGCCCGTTCGACCACGACCAGCCGTCCACGCTCCGGTGCCGCCTCTTGTACGTGGTACAGATTGCAAACCCATCCGCAGACAACCTCTGATGCCCCATCGATGCTAGAGCTGAGCCACCACGTTCATCGGTGATGTCCGCCACCGGAGGTGCAAGTTCCGCCACCGCCCATCCGAGCTCTGCCTCCTCCTATTCCATCCCACACGTTGGCCACTCCGGTTGGTTCAATTGAATCTCTCATGCAGTTACTCCCACTACAATCTCGTCTCATGGTTGCCGTCGTGGCAGCTCCTGACCTGGCCGATATGTTGGCTTTGCTTTCACATGAGATTTTGTGGTCGGTGTGTTGATTGGGGTGGGTACACTTCGTTGAGTGTACTCGGTGGATGTGTTGCGCCGGCCACCGAACCAGCCCCATATGCCATGTTCATTTATCTATCCTTCCGATTATGGTTCTCGAGTTGCTCAGTTAATGTGTTTCTACTACAATAAAGCTTCACACGCTGCTTCTGAACTATAGCAGTTCAGAAAAGCACATATTTTTTATAGTGGGGTTGTTCTTGCTGCTTGTACTAAATTTGGTTTGCAAGGTTTGGGATCTTTCTTACACCGTGTGACACCTTAATTCAATGATTTTTATTTGATTTGCAAGGCACCGGTCTGCTGTAGGAGTAGTCGCTAGAATCAAAGTCCAAAGGCGCTGGACGAAAGCGAACTTGCTGATGCCAGGAAGGTGAGTTAGTTGCATTTTCACGAGTTTTCTATATCTGATGAAGCTAGTGATTCCACAGGGGGCTGTGCCCAACCAGGCGCTCAACGTGTCAAATCCGCAGGACCAGTCAATCACGCTGGTGGTTCAAGAATTTGTACGCTCGTGTGTCGAGGCTCTATTTGCAAACTTAATCTAAGATCTACAACTAAAAAAATCTAAGATTTCAGGCATAATTGTCACCATATGCATTTTATGATACTATTGACCGGAGAACAAAAAAATGCAAAAAAAATTAGGTGTGAATAAATATTTTCAGAAAGTGGAACGGCCATGTGATTGTTATAGAATTGTTTAATGCTTAATCTTTGTACGTGGTGAATGTTAGCAATCATAGAAGACTAAATAAAGGTTGAGTATGTTCTTAGCCATGTGTACGTGGTGAGTGGTAGCAATCATAGAAGACTAAATGATGGTTGAGTATATGTACTTGCCTAAAGGCTCTGATACGTGACCCTTCCTGAAAAGATGATGAATTTTAGTTGCAAAGTTTATTAAGAACATAGTTTGTGGGTTTCCAAAAGAGTTTATGCTTTATAGTTCGATGTTGTGATGAATGGTCACTTGTTCATGAGAAGTCTATGATAAAAGTTCTATGATGAAAGTTTTATATTAAAGTTTGTCGTTGTTATAATAAGGCACATGATGCTGCTATGTATTTTTGTTTTTATTGAATCCTCTCTCTGTAAGCATGTGGACATGGTTTTCGATTTTGGTTTTCGCTTGAGGACAAGCGAGGTGTAAGCTTGGGGGAGTTGATACGTCTATTTTGCATCATGTTTTCCTACTGTTATTTATGTTGTTTTATTTTATAATAATTATTTTTGGAGTAATTCTAATGTCTTTTCTCTCATGATATGCAAGGTATGCACCAAGGGGGAGAATTATGGCAGATGGAAATCTGGACCTGAAAAAGCTACGTCAAGCTACCTATTCTGCACAACTACAAATGAGCTGAAACTCCTCGACGAATTTTTATGGAATATTTAATAAATATTGGAGGAAATAAGAACCAAAGGGGGCGCACCAGGTGGGCACAGCCCACCTGGGCGTTCCAGGAGGCCCAGGTGCTCCCTGGTGGGTGCTGCCCTCCTCGGCCCACCTCTGGTGCTCATCTTCTGGTATATAAGTCATTTTGACCTGGAAAAAATCAGAGGAGGACTTTCGGGACGAAGCGCCGCCGCCTCGAGGCGGAACTTAGGCAGGAGCACTTTTGCCCTCCGGTGCAGCGATTATCAAAGCACCGGTCCACCAACATATCAAATTATCAAAGTACCGAACACAAATTAAGCCAACATGATGAAAGTGACTAGATGAAATTCCCGTGTACCCTCAAGAACACTTTGCTTATCATAAGAAAACCGTTTTGACCTGTCCTTTGCCTTAAAAGGATTGGGCTACCTTACTACACTTTTGTTGGTACTATCTTTACTTGCTCGCTACAAATTATCTTGCTATCAAACTACTCCGCTACTTACAATTTTAGCACTTGCAGACATTACCTTGCTGAAAATCACTTGTCATTTTCTTCTGCTCCTCGTTGGGTTCGACACTCTTACTTATCGAAAAGTTTATAATTGACCCCGTATACTTGTGGGTCATCACAATGACCAATATGTTTATAGGACTTTTGACATACAATGCTTTTGTGGGTCTGCTTGTGCACAAGCTCTACACCCTGCTTGTTCAAATCTGCAACATCTAATTTTGGATTAAATTCCATATATTTCCCTACCACACAGGAGATGATTTTTTAGTCTCGACCATATGCTTTAGAAGTGTATAATTCGCATTGTAAAAAAATACTGGACAATACTACTGCAACATCTAGGAGAATCTAACTAGTAGTACCTACACCGGTCCCTAACATCCAAATATTCAAGCCTTAATGTTTTGAGTTTCATTAATTTGATTTTCTAGTCTTTTGTGGGTTTCCCAAAGGTACATAAGTTGATGGAGGTTTGGAAGATCTATAAGCTGCTGAAGATTTGGAGGACCTGCAATTAAGTTGGTTGTTTTGGATTATAAGACATTGTATGCTCATTTTGGTCGCGTGGCACATGTAGAAACATATGTAGTTTCCTTTTGCGGTGCAATGTCCATATATATTGTCGTTTCATGCATGTATCTAGAAACATATGTATGTGGTTATGTCTATCGAACTAAGTTTATGGTTTTGGATGAGGCCTATATGACTTCCATTGAACTGTGTGTTTACGCTCTGATTGCCTCAACATAGTAAATGAATATTAAATTAGTTATATGTTGCCATAATAGTTTGCTAGTGAAATGCAACATCATGGCATGTAAATTGTCGTGTAAACATGTTTCTGTCGTCCCGACAATTGCACTACCGGTAACTTTAGTTCCTATGCCACAAGAAGCCTACCGGGAGAAAATGAACTTCTGGCACATACATGGCCAGGGTAGATAAATTGTCGGGGATGACCTAACCGCTGAGAGAAGTAATCTCTGGCAGTCGTTGTTGTGGCAGTTCTATCTGCCGGAGAACTGCTCTCCCGGTAGTTTGTCTGCCGTCTTAATAGCTTTGTTCGAGCAGATAACATGTCATTGCATTTAAGTTGTCGTGTACTAGTGCGAGCACGCAGACCACCTCCACCATGGCCACTCCCTCTCCCGTCTCGCCACCTGCCTCGGGACATGTGATGTGGTTTGGGTAGGTGCCGGAAATGTGGAAGGGGCTGACAGTGACACCATGAGAGTGGGGAGGGAGGGGAGGAAGGATGCCATGTTGTCGTGGGTGGCGCCACCACACACAGAGCGAGTGGGTGATAGGCAGACGGACGGATGATGACGGCGCGATTGGGGGAGTGGCAGTCAAGTGATAGTGGTCGTCTGGTCGTCGGTGAGATGGTCTTGGTCATCCATACTTACTAGGTAGGAGCCGGACTCAAGTGGCGGCTGTGAGACCATCGGCCCACTAGGCCTAGTGGCACATACTATTTTCTTTCCCTATAAAAGAAAGAAATAAATTTATTATTTTCAACCTACAAAATACGAAGCCCTCAATTTGTTATCACCAACTATAAAAGGATGTTTTCATACAAAAAGGATCAAAAAAATAATAAGAAAAGTTGTATTTCTTTCGCTTTAGTTGTGGTGCATGTTGCTGGAAATTATTATATGCTAGTTGTCTGGTGAGCCGATCGGTTTCTTCGGTTTTACAGACAGGAAAGAATTATGTTAAGTGTGTGTGCACACGCGTCTTGTTTGTTAGATTTGTGTCTGTTCGGATGGCAGTGTTCTCGTGGTGTAGAAAATGTTGTGAAAAAATAAAGGTCTGCTAGGTTCATCCTCTGACTCTGTTTAGCAGTTCATATGCCTCGCCTTGCAAGGATGTGATCTTGGTAACTGATTCACGGTTCAATGTTTAGGTTTTTTTTTCGTTTTGTGGGCAGGTTTAGGGGTTATTTTGGCTTGTGCAAATTTGGCCTTTTGCAATTGCACCACACGAAACGAAGAGTAGAGTCGAAACATGACGAGAAAGATCAAGAGACAATGATTTTGATGAACTTTAATAACTTTTAGCTTTATGGATCTATGACAATATCATTGGTTGTTGGATATAGCCATAAACCGGACCAGACAGTCTCTCGAATAAAAAGATTATATCCAAAATTAGCAACCCTACCAGTTTGCTAAGCTCAATGGCCAGCCCCACCACCGACCCGGAAAAATGACCAAGAAACTGGATTGTTTAATATGGTTTTCATAAAAACTGGAGCAATTAAACTGGTAAAAATTAAGGTCGGCGTGCCAACATGCCGCAATAACAGAACTCACTTTGTTCAGGGCTAAATAGATGGAAATCATTTTCTATGACCTTTTTCTCGATGTATTTTTTCCTACCCATCGAACCCAATGAATCGATGGTTCAATCGGTAAAAACCTTAACGTGCCCCACCCATGCACCTAAATATCTTCATCATACCTTATTTCATTACTTGAAATCGTTGTCGCCACACATAGATGTTCATGATCCAAAGCGAAGCTTTTCTAAATTGTTTCCCTGGTACCCAGCTAGAGGGAATTCGCCACCCATCTTAATCAATCACACCGCCAAGCTGCTCCTTAATAAGGCATGATTAGTCAACCCATGAATACATATTTGTAGTAGTAGCTGTCTCACTATATCTCCCTTTTGCGCCTTGATATTCAAATCATGGGTAAGTAAAGGAGCAAGTAAAATGGATTTCTTTAATGATAAGTAGATCCATAATGGCGCGTGTTGCGGCGCCCATCCATTCTAACGATAGTGTTCTTAAATAAAGGGACAAGGAATATGTAAAAAGGATCTTAAATAAACAGACGTTAAATATTGTTAGCTAATCTAGTCGTTGTGCCTAGGCTAGTCTCTTTATTTCCGTTTGGAATAAACTTGTCGCATGAGCCGCGGACTGTGCGCGCCATGCGAGTAGCTAGCGCGGGCCGGCTGGACGTGGTCACCACGATCGGCCCGGTAGAATCGCAGGTGGCTTAGGAGACACGATCAGCGCTCGTGGGATGGCGCGAGCACGGCGGATCGTGGCGCATAGTTAGGATCGCCGCCTGCCCCTCTTTCCCTATAACAAATAAGTAGCAATGAAGAAAACTGAAAAGGTCGCAAGTTTTGCACGCGACGCAAAAACCCCGTCTCCTCTGTGATCGTGAACGGCAAGAGCCAAGATTCCCAACAAGTGGTATCAGAGCCACGTTTAGCGATCCCGGCGATCATGTCCGATCACGGAGAACAGCCGGACGCGGCTGCGGCGGCGGCCGCCGCGGCCCCCAACGCAAGCGGGGGCGGGCTGGCACGCTCAGCGACTCCACCACGGGAGCGCAGCCGCGGGCGAAGCCGCGTGAGGCGGGAGCGGCAGGTGGTGATCCACCAGGAGGCGGCCACAGAGCGCGCGCCGTTCCTGCCGGGAGCCGGCACCACGTTCCCGACCCTCACCTCGACCAACTACATCGAGTGGTCGTTGGTGATGAAGGTCCACCTGGAGTCCTGGGGGCTCTGGGACGCGATCGAGGGCAACGCGCAGCACGTACGCGACGACAAGTCGGCGCTCGGCGTTCTTCTCCAAGCCGTTCCGCCGGAGATGCTCGGCGCCGTCGTCGTCAAGGAGACAGCCAAGGCGGCCTGGGACACGATCAAGGTGATGCGTATGGGCGTGCACCGTGTGCGTGAGGCCACCGTGCAATGCCTTCGCACGGATTTCGAGCAGATCGCCTTCCACGACGGCGAGACCCTCGACGCCTTCGGCATGCGCATCACTAGCCTCGTCAATCAACTGCGCATGCTTGGCGACAACGTCGAGGAGGTACGCGTCGTGCAGAAGCTGCTACGTGTTGTCCCTTCCCGATAGGCGCAGATCGCAGTGGCGATCGAGACTCTTCTGGACCTGAGTACGATCTCAGTTGAAGAGCTGATTGGACGGCTGCGGACCGCCCGCCGTCGAGGAGCGCTGCGCCGTGCCCGCGGTGACCCAGGGCACCGGACAGCTCCTCCTCACCGAACAGCAGTGGGAGGCGCGCAAGAAGGGGCGCGAGTCCGGACAGGGCTCTGGGGGAGCCAACGCCAGCGGTGGCCGCGGCCGAGGAGGCGGCCGCGGCAGGAACCAGGGCCGAAGGGGCGGTGCCTCCGGTGGCCGTGGTGGCGGCCGCGACATGAGTAAAGTGAAGTGCTACAACTTCAACCACATGGGGCACTTCTCGCGCGAATGCACCGAGCCCCGGCGCGAGCGCAAGGAGTAGGTGAACTTTGCCGAGGGCGGCACCGAGGAGACCACGCTTCTCCTTGCGAGCCTGAGCACGCTCACCGCGACCACGGAGGCAGCCATGGAACACGTGATGCTGAACGAGGAGCGCTCCCAGGCGCGCCCAGCCGCGGGTGATGGAGGTTGCGATTCCTCCTGGTTCCTGGACTCCGGCGCCAGTAACCACATGTCTGGGCGGCGGGAGATCTTCTCCGAGCTGGACACTGGCGTACGCGGCTCCGTCAAACTTGGTGACGGATCCGCGGTGCAGATCGAGGTGAGGGGAACGATCCTGTTCCAGTGCCTGAATGGTGAGCACTTGGTCCTCTCTGATGTCTACTACATTCCCCGTCTATGCAGCAACATTGTGAGCTTGGGTCAATTGGACGAGAACGCCTACGACACACAGATCAGCCAGGCCGTACTCCAGCTGCGAGACCCGGGCGGGCGCCTGCTAGCACGCGTACAGCGCAACCACGGGCGCCTGTATGTGCTGAGCTTGAGCGTTGCTCGTCCGGTCTGCCTCGCTGTTCATGGAGGCGAGGATGCGTGGCTCTGGCACGCGCGGTACGGCCACATCAGCTTCCAGGCGCTTCGGTTGCTCGCGCGCGAGGACAGGGTCCGCGGTCTGCCAGTCGTCGATCAGGCGGATCGACTCTGCGAGGCCTGTCTTGCCGGCAAGCACCGGCGAGCCCCGTTCCCTCGTCAGGCCCGGAACCGCGCCGAGGACGTAATCGGGCTCGTGCACGCAGATCTGTGCGGGCCGATCACACCGGCCACCCCAGGAGGGAAACGGTACTTCCTTCTTCTCGTCGACAACAAGAGCCGGTTCATGTGGCTGCGCCTGCTGACTACCAAGGACGAGGCAGAGACGGCGCTCCGGCAGTTCCAGGCGGCGGCTGAACGTGAGTCCGGTCGCCATCTGAAGACCCTGCGCACCGATCGCGGGGGTGAGTTCAACTTCTCCAGCCTTGGCGAGTTCTTTGCAGAGCTGGGCGTGCACCGGCAGCTCACTGCCCCCTACACGCCACAACAGAACGGGATGGTGGAGCGGCGCAACCAGACAATCGTTGGCATGGCATGGTGCTTGCTCAAGGCGAGGGGCGTCCCAGCCCGCTTCTAGGGAGAGGCCGTGACCACGGCGGTGTACCTGCTGAACTGCGCAACGACGAAGAGCGTCTCCGGCATGACGCCATACGAGGCCTGGTACGGTCGTCGGCCCAACGTGCAGCACCTTCGCACCTTCGGCTGTGTGGCTCACGTGAAGGTGACGCGTCCGAACACGAAGAAGCTAAACGATCGCAGCGTGCCCATGGTGTTCCTTGGGTACGAGCCCGGATCGGCTGCGTACCGCGTCTTCCATCCGCCGTCAGGCCGCGCCCACGTCTCCCGCGATGTCGTGTTCGATGAAAACACATCGTGGGATTGGGGCGCCACATCACCCGCTCGTGAGGAGGGACTTGAGTCCTTCACTGTCAAGCTGCAGCCCGTGGCCACGACGAGCGTGCGGGTGGAGGCGGCGTCCTCCCCGATCGGGCGCCACACGGAGCCCGCGCCCGACGCCGAGCCTTCCTCGCCGCAGAGCGTGATCGCCGCGCCCACTCCTACCTCCCCGGCGTACGGAACACCGATCTCGACACCCACAGGTGTTGAACATACGTCACCGCCATCTGGCGCATCAGAGGCACTACCTGGCGCGGAGGCGCCGCGCCGGTATCACACGCTGGAAAACCTGTGGGACACGACCGAAGAGGTGGAGGCTAACTACAGCGACAGTGAGATGTGCATGCTCGTGGGAGAAGAGCCGGCCTCCTTTGCTGAGGCGGAGACGGACCAAGGCTGGCGTGCTGCAATGGATGAAGAAATGAGTAGCATCACCACCAACCGCACATGGGAACTAAGCGACCTCCCGGCCGGCCACCGACCGATCGGCCTCAAGTGGGTATACAAGCTCAAGAAGGATCCCCAGGGGGCCATTGTGAAGCACAAAGCACGTCTGGTAGCGAAAGGCTACATGCAACGGGAGGGCGTCGACTTTGAGGAGGTCTTCGCGCCAGTCGCACACATGGACTCAGTGCACGTTCTCGTCGCGCTCGCCGCGCACCATGGCTGGCAGGTACACCACATGGACGTAAAGTCCGCTTTCTTGAATGGTGACTTGCTCGAGGAGGTCTATGTGCAACAGCCGCCGGGGTACGCCGTGACCGGCCAGGAGGGCAAGGTGTTGCGCCTCCGAAAGGCGTTGTACGGACTGCGCCAAGCATCGAGGGCCTGGAACGCATAGCTGGATGAGAGCTTGTGCGCTCTGGGGTTCGAGCGGTGCCCGTCAGAGCACGCCGTCTACCGTCGCGGCTCGGGCACCTCGCTTCTGATCGTTGGGGTTTACGTGGACGACCTCGTTATCACCGGAGTAGACACGGCGGAGATCATCTCCTTGAAGCAGCAGATGACCGGGATGTTTCGCATGAGCGACCTGGGCATGCTCAGCTACTATCTCGGGATTGAGGTGAGCCAAGAGCGCGGCCGCATCGTGCTTGGGCAGGCGGCCTATGCCAAGCGACTCCAGGAAAGCGCGGGCATGGAGGACTGCAACCCCAGCAACACCGCGATGGAGGCTCGGCTCAAGCTAAGCAAGGAGAGCACCGCCGCCCCGGTGGACAAGACAATGTACCGCAGCATCATCGGAGGTTTGCGGTACCTGGTTCATACAAGGCCCGACATATCATTTGCCGTTGGGTACTTGAGCAGGTTCATGGAGAAGCCCGCGTCCGACCACTATGCTGCAGTAAAGCATCTTCTGCGGTACGTGGCCGGGACGCCGGATCACGGCTGCGCATACGAGCGTGGCGATGGAGAACTGCAGCTGACCGGCTACAGCGACTCGGATCATGCTGGGATAACAGAACGAGAGGAAGAGCACGACGGGGGTGATCTTCTTCCTCGGTAAGAGCCCGGTGAGCTGGCAGTCCCAGAAGCAAAGGGTGGTGGCGCTCTCCTCGTGCGAGGCCGAGTACATGGCTGCCACTGCCGCTGCGTGTCAGGGCATCTGGCTGTCGCGGCTGCTTGGCGAGATGCTGAACAAGGAAGCAGCACGGCCGAAACTCCTCGTCGACAACAAGTCGGCGATCTCCCTGGCGAAGAACCCTGTCTTCCACGATCGCAACAAACACATTGAGATCAGGTACCATTTCATTCGTGAGTGCGTGGAGCAAGGACGGGTCTTCATCGACTACGTCAGAACCAGCGAGCAACTAGCCGACGCTCTGAGAAAGCACTCGGGCGCCTCGCCTTTCAGGAGCTAAGAAGGAGGATCGGCATGGTTGAAATAATACGCCAACGCCAAGATTAGGGGGGGTGATTTGTTAGCTAATCTAGTCGTTGTGCCTAGGCTAGTCTCTTAATTTCCGTTTGGAATAAACTTGTCGCATGAGCCGTGGACAGTGCGCGCCATGCAAGTAGCTAGCGTGGGCCGGCTGGACGTGGTCACCACGATCGGCCCGGTAGAATCGCAGGTGGCTTAGGAGACACGATCATCGCTAGTGGGATGGCGCGAGCACGGCGGATCGTGGCGCATAGTTAGGATCGCCGCCTGCCCCTCTTTCCTTGTAACAAATAAGTAGCGATGAAGAATACTGAAAAGGTCGCAAGTTTTGCACGCGACGCAAAAACCCCGTCTCCTCTGTGATCGTGAACGGCGAGAGCCTAGATTCCCAAAAAATATGTAAATTTGTGGCAACTCGCCTGAATATTATCAATGATCGATAGTTGGTTGGAGCTTGATTTTGATGTGTACATAGGACATGTCCGCCTATTAGCTATTTCCCCAATGATACTACATCCACCTTAGACATACTTCTACACCTAAGATTAGACATACATGACATGACACTAAGATATTGAAGCAAAATTCGCACACACCAGAACACGAAATGTGCATATCACCAAAGCATGTTGGAAAACCAACAATACAAGGTCACCGTTGCTGCTACAGGAGCATTTGAGCTACATTCACAAGTCAATAAAAACTGTGATATGATAGATCTTGGGAGGGATAAGATTTAATTATCCAATAAAATTTGGGAGGAAAAATGTATGGTCATGCATAACATCGACCTTGGAAAAATTTATTAATGTTGGTCAAAGTCTTAGTGCAATACAAACAAATGATTTACAGGAGGAAATTTGGTTCTATGTCCTCGTCAAATCAAATTAACTGTACTCACTAGACTGACCTTTGTCTTCTTTATTTAGCCTCTCAGTCAAATTTTAAGCAAGCACCACACATTTCACAACTGACAAAAAGAAACTTCACTACACGATGGTTGGATTAGTCAAAGATTTCTTATCTTACAATAAAAATCTATGATTACTTATGAGCTAATATAAAATTATACCCGGGAAGATTAGGCATTGCTATATCTGTCAATGCACACTTTAGAATTCTTGCAACAATTGTGATACATGTAGAAGATGGCAGGCACCTAACAATAGTCAAAATGGTATAGGCATGTCTCCAAGGTTCAAAGATCCTGAGAAGACCGTGGTCATCTTCAATAAAATCCAGTGTCTAAAAAAGTTGGCCAAAATATTTCTACAGAGAAGGGATAATCTCTAATCCATAGCACTGTCTCAAGAGTGACTAATAATATGATGTAAAAAAAATTTGGCAAGGAAACGACATATGCTATGATACCTAGATTTTTATCTTAGTAAGTGAGAAGATGCTCAAAAATCAGAATCAGTAGACGCCTTTGTTGTGTGACTGAACGAATGCATTCACGTACCTGGCAGCCTCACATATATAGCTAGTGCTCCAGACCATCAACTTCATCTACAGATACAGATATGCAGTAATTGAGAATCAACAATGAACAAAGCACAGATCGGCAAAGCATAGTTGCAAAAACAGACATGGTCCTCCTGAGGAGGGGCTTAGTAATAGATTGAAGAAAAGCCCCAGAATGAAGTCCACCTTCAACATCAACCGGTCCCAGCCAGCTCCAACTTATGTCGCAGGTCACGGCTGCGTCGCTGTGAAGGAAGAGATGAAGAAATAATGAATTGTTTCGCGAGGCAGTCAGGCAGATAAGGACACGAACCTCTCTCCACTATTAGCATCTCATGTAAGAGGAACGGCGCGATATGTACCTACAGGTGAAGGAACAACCGATGTACAGGGAACGGGGGAGCACTTCGACCATCTTCGATGACTCCTCGCCTAGGGATGCTAGTTCTACCGGCAACGCTGCAAGGAGAGCTGGAAATTCATCATGGACACTATTGTTTTAGGTCAAGATCGGGAAGGGGGCAGCTCTTATACTCACTTTAAAGGTCCGTGCGATAAGGGGTCTGCTACAGATGCTCTAAGGCATGTGGTTAATTGGGCCTCTCCCACCCGGATTTGCAGCGCCGGCGGTGGAGGGCGCGTGGGCCTTCCCTGCTGCGGCTGTGGGAGTGCCACTCTGGATGATGAAGTTCCCCTGGCGCTTGCGGGGATGGGTGGTGGAGGCTTGAACCGCGACGGGCGTGACACGGCCGGCGACGACATCTGCTTGAGGGGTTGGCGTGTCCATGACTTCCACGGTGATGGGCGACAGCTGGGAGGCGTCTTTGGCAGCGCTACAGAGGCGGGGAAGGTGGTCCAGAGCAGGCGGAGGGAGATCAATGCCGGCGGAGAGAAGGGAGAGCGGGAATTGCCGCGTTGAAATGTCCCTCCCCCAAATCTCGCTGGCGATAGGGGTCACCCCTAGGTTGGTCTCCCGCCCCGTGTTTCTAAAGGTTTAGGGGGAGAATTTGCCACGCCCCGCAATTTTTTTAAAGGCCCCAGTCCGATACGGTATCTGTTCGGGCCACTATTTCACCCAAAACTGTAAACTAGCGGTTATTTTGCAGTTTGGCGTAATATAAGGGGTCTACTAGAGATACTCTTAGAAATTTCTTCCGGAGCAGAGTCCCCTTAGGATAGCTAGCCCACGAGGCGAAAAACATGGTGTCTAGTGGCAGATCCAATTGCTAGAAATGACACAGGCATGAAATCTGATGGCTTACATGGCAAATAGCGCGAGAGGGCTCGGATTAGGCTCGGTTATACTGTCCTAAATTTTAATAGAAGATTTGCATAGCACATGAGTGGAAACCGGACAGCTGAATGCCACTTGTTTTCATTTTTAGTGTTTGAATCAGTGAAGAAACATGAGAAGATGATGTGCATGCATGTAACTTAACCAAGAAAATGATGCCTATGACACAATGCAAATGAGCGACTCAATGAACTCATATATGAGAGGGAGAGAGAGGGGGCGTATGGTTTTTATTTGTACTTATATGAATGAACATATTGATATGCATAATAATACAAAAACGGGTTTGATGCGATCCAGATCTTTTGGGCGGATGTGATCATGTGATCCAATAAATTTTCACATCATAATGCCATCGCATATGAACAATATAATGCTACATGATCGGTCTCTTTCCATGTTTTGACTTCTCACTTTTCACACATCTATATGCATAGAATATTAGCTCTAATCTTGACGTGTGCGCTCATGGCCAGATCATGCAGAGCTGGTCGGTGTGGACGTTGGAGGTTGCGCAAGTGCTGATCGTAGGCATGCATGTAGGTAGCACAACGGCCGAGCATAAGCATCCATGAGTTTGTTAGCAGAGAAGTCGTGCGGCCGGTTTGCATGGGCGGTTTACGTGCATATGCATGTAGCTAGATTAGTTGAAATAGTGGTTGGTGTGGTGGCCGGGTGGTGTGTGTGCACCTGGGTATAAAAGGACCTCTGTAGTACTTCTTGTAGCCGCGCCGGTCTGTTGCCGCGCCACGGCGACGGTATGTGCCGAGCCGAGGGGGAGGGGCCTAAGGAAAATGTAATCTCCATTGAGACTGTGGTATGCGCCCAGTCGATGTGATAGTTCTTCCTGGGTTTGCTGCATGTGTGTTTGTGTGTACCTCCATGTACGTGTGTACCTCCATGTATGTGTGTTTGAGTAATTGAGTTGAATAGAAGCCAACATATAGGCCGTTCGGCGGCTGGGGCGTTCGTCGCCGAAAAATTCTGTTCATCTTCTTCTACCTTCGTCCGGCGTTCGTCGCCGGAGGGCGGTTCAGCGTATATCGCCGGTGGGTTTGTCCCAACATTTGGTATCAGAGCTTGGTTATCTTGGGCCTGGTTCGCTTTGCCGGGGCGTGCCGGCAATGGCGGTGTTCGTTGGCGGATGCGCGAAGCTTCGGCCGTGTATCGGCCTATGGAGGTGCGCGGCGCTGCGACTGTCATGGTGCATGCGGAGGCGGCGCGTGGTGAGTCCACGAGGAGCATAACAAGCATGGAGGTCGTGTCGGCGCGGTTGCGGGGCGCGGCGAGCGCATGGCGGCGACGACGCATAGCGAGTCCGGATGCGGTGGTGGAACACGGCTTCGACGTTGAGCGATGAGGCAACCATGGCACGGGTGCGACCAGCACACGGCACGTCGCAGTGGGTGCGGAGGTACGCGCTGGCGTCGAGCGAAGACAACCATGGAGGCGCGGCTGCGCGTAGAGGCGCACGGTGGGGTCAGACAGAGGCGTTCACGGTGACGGTCAACGGCGAGCCGTGTCAAGATTAAGGGGGAAATTATTAGCTCTAATCTTGACGCGTGCGCTTGTGGCCGGATCGTGCAGAGCTGGCCGGGTTTGGACGTTGGAGGTTGCGCAAGTGCTGATCGTGGGCATGCATGTAGGTAGCGCAACGGTCGGGCATAAGCATCCATGAGTTTGTTAGCAGAGAAGTCTTGCGGCCGGTTTGCATGACCGGTGTACCTACGCTTTGCATGTAGCTAGATTCGTTGCAATAGTGGCCGGTGTTGTGGTCGGTTGGTATGTGTGCACCTGGGTATAAAAGGTCCTCTGCTGTACTGTTTGTAGCCGCGCAGGTCTGTTGCCGCGCCACGGTGACAGTATGTGGCGAGCCGAAGGGGAGGGACCAAAGGAAGATGTAGTCTACGTCGGGACCGTGGTATGCGCCCGGTCGATGTGAGAGTTCTTTCTGGGTTGTGCTGCGTGTGTGCTGTGTACCTTCATGAATGTGTGTTTGAGTAGTTGAGTTGAATAGAAGCTAACATACAGGCCGTTCGGCGGCTGGGGCGTTCGTAGCCGGAAAATTTTGTTCATCTTCTGCTACCTTCGTCCGGCGTTCATTGCCGGAGGGCGGTTTGGCGTATGTCGCCGGTGGATTTGTCCCTACATAGACTAAAGCTAAACAATGCAATAATACTTTTGGGGCCAAAATAGGCTTGGGAGGGAAACCGAATGCCAAAACTCGGTAGAGATAGGTTGGATGTAAGCAAGCCACATGACCAGTATGCATAGACTAGTGTACATGCTCTTATTGCTGGTCTCTCTTAAAAAAGTGCATCCCTAGATGATCATGGTCTGTAGGAAATAGAAGCTAGGTCGCACTTCTCCGCACATCTTTACTCAAGGGTTAGGCTTCGTTTAGTCACCGCACATTTGCTAGTACATCTCTGTGCTTGTGCTTTCGGTGTTGGTCACTCTGCTGGCAGAGGCACGTAAAATTTACATGTATATAAAATTTCTAGCTAATGCAAATGATAGAACAACTCTTGATTCCCGTAAAAGAAGTAAGATGTCTACACAGATTTTTGTGCTCAAGTGAGCTTATATATCTCTATTTCTACTACTTTAAAATTACTCAGCATTGCTTTTCCTACCCATCCCCGCGTTTCGCTTAGGTTTCGTCCGCTGAACTGCCTTCCTCCTCAGCCATTTTTACACTCCCCACCAAATTTTCCCACCTTCTCCGCATTCTTTTGTTCTATCTGAACTGCACATGTGGACATGGCAATGAAAATAAATCTAGGGTCCCTACCGCCGCCACAAGGCCCGTTCGACCACGACCAGCCGTCCACGCTCCGGTGCCGCCTCTTATACGCGGTACAGATTGTAAACCTGTCCGCAGACGACCTTTGATGCCCCATCGATGCTAGAGCTGCGCCGCCACATTCATCGGTGATGTCCGCCGCCGGAGGTGCAAGTTCCGCCGCCGCCCATCCGACCTCTGCCTCCTTCTATTCCATCACACACGTTGGCCACATCAGTTGGTTCCATCGAATCTCTCCTGCAGTTACTCCCACTACAATCTCGTCTCATGGTTGCCGTCGTGGCAGCTCCTGACTTGGCCGATATGTTAGCTTTGCTTTCACATGAGATTTTGTGGTTGGTGTGTTGATTGGGGTGGGTACACTTCGTTGAGTGAACGCGGTGGATGTGTTGCGCCGGCCACCGAACGAGCGCCATATGCCATGTTCATTTATCTATCCTTCCGATTGTGGTTCTCGAGATGCTCAGTTAATGCGTTTCTACTACAAAAAAGCTTCACACGCTGCTTCTAAACTATAGCAGTCCAGAAAAGCACATTTTTTACAGTGGGGTTGTTCTTGCTGCTTGTACTAAATTTGGTTTGCAAGGTTTGGGATCTTTCTTACACCGTGTGACACCTTAATTCAATGATTTTAATTTGGTTTGCAAGGAACTGGTCTGTTGTAGGAGTTGTCGCTAGAATCAAAGTTCAAAGGCGATGGACGAAAGCGAACTTGCTGATGCCAAGAAGGTGTGTTAGTTGCATTTTCACGAGTTTTCTATATCTGATGTAGCTAGTGATTCCACAGGGGGCTGTGCCCAACCAGGCGCTCAACGTGTCAAATCCGCAGGACCAGTCCATCACGCCGGTGGTTCAAGACTTTGTACGCTCGTGTGCCGAGGATCTATTTGCAAACTTAATCTAAGATCTACAACTAAAAAAATCTGAGATTTCACGCATAATTTTCACCAGATGCACTTTATGATACTATTGACCGGAGAACAAAAAAGTGCAAAAATATTTAGGTGTGAATAAATATTCTAAAAAAGTGGAACGGCATTGTGATTGTTAGGGAATTGTTTAATGCTTAATCTTTGTACGCAGTGAGTGTTAGCAATCATAGAAGACTAAATGATGGTTGAGTCTGTTCTTAGCCATGTGTACGCGGTGAGTGCTAGCAATCGTAGAAGACTAAATGATGATTGAGTATGTGTACTTGCCTAAAGGCTCTGATACGTGACCCTTCCTGAAAAGATGATGAATTATAGTTGCAAAGTTAAGTAAGAATATAGTTTTTCGGTTTCCAATAGAGTTTATGCTTTATACTTCAATGTTGTGATGAATTGTCGCTTGTTCATGAGAAGTCTATGATAAAAGTTCTATGATGAAAGTTTTTATATTAAAGTTTGTTGTTGTTATAATAAGTCACATGATGCTGCTATGTCCGTATTTTTGTTTTTATCGACACCTCTCTCTCTAAGCATGTGGACATGCTTTTCGATTTCGGTTTTTGCTTGAGGACAAGCGAGGTCTAAGCTTGGGGGAGTTGATACGTCCATTTTGTATCATGTTTTCCTACTGTTATTTATGTTGTTTTATTTTATAATATTGTTTTTTGGAGTAATTCTAATGTATTTTTTTTCATAATATGCAAGGTATGCACCAAGAGGGAGTATTTCGGCAGATGGAAATCTAGACCTGAAAAAGCTACCTCAAGCTACCTATTCTGCACAACTTCAAATGAGGTGAAACTCCTCGAGGAATTTTTTTAGAATATTTAATAAATATTGGAGAAATAAGTACCAAATGGGGGGCCACCAGGTGGGCACAACCCACCTGGGCACGCCAGGAGGCCCAGGTGCGCCCTGGTGGGTGTTGCCCTCCTCGGCCCACCTATGATGCTCTTCTTCTGGTATATAAGTCATTTTCACCTAGAAAAAATCAGAGGAGGACTTTCGGGACGAAGCGCCGCCGCCTCGAGGCGGAACTTGGGCAGGAGCATTTTTGCCCTCTGGTGGAGCAATTATCAAAGCACCCGTCCACCCACATATCAAATTATCAAATTACCGAACACAAATTAAGCCAACATGATGAAAGTGACTAAATGAAATTCCCATGTACCCTAAAGAACAATTTGCTTATCATAAGAAAACCGTTTTGGCATGTCCTTTGCCTCAAAAGAATTGGGCTACCTTGCTACGCTTTTGTTACTACTATCGTTACTTGCTGGTTACAAATTATCTTGCTATCAAACTACTCCGCTACTTACAATTTTAGCACTTGCAGACATTACCTTCCTGAAAACCACTTGTCAGTTCCTTCTGCTCCTTGTTGGGTTCGACACTCTTACTTATCGAAAAGTCTACAATTGACCCTGTATACTTGTGGGTCATCACAATGCCCAATATGTTTATAGGAGTTTTGACATACCATGCTTTTGTGGGTCTGCTTGTGCACAAGCTCTACACCCTGCTTGTTCAAATCTGCAACATCTAATTTTGGATTAAATTCCATATATTTCCCTACCACACAGGAGATGATTTGTCTAGTCTTGACCATATGCTTTAGAAGTGTCTAATTCGCATTGTAAAAAAATACTGGAACAATACTACTGCACACTAGTAGAAAAAGGGTCAAATGTGAAGCACAATAGTGCCGGTTTGAATTTCAGCCGGCACTAATATGTACATTAGTGCCGGTTCGTGGCGGCGATCAATAGCACCGGTTCGTGGCGAACCTTTAGTACCAGTTCATGCCACGAACCGGTACTAAAGAGGCTGTGTCAGCCTGTGGTCAGGCTATGGCCCCACCATCACCATTTAGTGCCGGTTCGTACCACGAACCGGTACTAATGAGGTTATGGCAAGCTGTTTTAGTCCCACCTCGCGAAGATAGAGGGACTAGGAGCGGTTTATAAGCCCTGAGTGCAGAGACGATGAAGAAGAGGCTCAATGCTCACGTTGCTTAGCTTCAAGTCTTCAAGAATATGGTAGACTGCACGGAGCTAAGCGCAGTGCAGTTTACACTATTCCGAAAGGCTTGAAGTAAATTAACGAGCATTGCACCTCTTTTTTATTTTTAGTAACTTATTACAACTTCGGACTTCTTCTGTTATGGCAAAAACTAATTGCACGCCGGCATTTCTTTTTTTAAAACTTTGGTTATAACTCCAGACTTTGACCATCAAGTTTTGCAGAAAAGAAAAAAATAGCAGAAAAGAAGAAAAACTATAGCTGAAAAGAAAAAAACTATATAAAAAAACTACTCAGAAATAAATAGAAGAAAATAAATATAGCAGAAAAGAAAAAACTACTCAGAAATAAATAGAAGAAAAAATAAAGCAGAAAAAAAATTATATTTGCTATTTTTCAATCTTTTACAAAATGACCGTGAAATTGAAAATCACTACAAAATGAACTCTGAAAATGTTGAATTTTGGCAAACTAGATGAAAAACTACTCACAAATAAATAGAAGAAAATAAATATAATAGAAAAGAAAAAACTATACAAAAAACTACGCAAAAATAAATAGAAAAAAATAAAGCAGAAAAGAAAAAAACTATAAAAAAATTGGGGCGCTGCCCTGTGGGCCTGATAGGCCACAGATGAAATTACATTCCTTAAAGGCCCAGCAGACTCACAGGGCAGCGCGCAGAGTTTAGGCCCACTAGCCTGCTATATAGAGGAGTTCGAAGTCGTAGCCGCGGCTGGGTTTATAAATCAGTGCGGCTGCCCTTCGCCCGGCGAGGTGGAACTAAACTTTGGGGTGGCAGCGCGTGGCCTTTAGTACCGGGTCGTGGAACAAACCGACACTAAAGGGGGGGCCTTTAGTACCGGTTTGTTCCACCACCCGGTACTAAAGGGGTCGCCTCCCGCCGCTTGGCCTGGCCAAAATAGGCCTTTAGTACCGGTTGGTGGCTCCAACCGGTACTAAAGGGGGGGTCTATATATACAACACGTCTGAAAATTTCGTTTTCCCTCTCTGTTTGTTTCTCTGTTTCCGTCTCCGTCGCCGTCGCCGACGCCCTCGATCGTCTCCGTCGCCGCCCCCGTCCCCGTCGCCGCCCCCGTCCCCGTCGCCGCCGTCGTCTCCGTCGCCGCCCCAGGCCCGTCCCCGTCCCCGTGGCCGCC